>NC_038248.2:31486370-31714405 GCF_000004515.6 Glycine max | reverse complement strand
AGCAGAGACCAAGTTTGGTCATTCTGCACCCAAGATACGCGGAGATACCTTATGGTTATTCGCACCCATTCTTTTGCTATCTGTAAGACAGAACGCTTGATAGCATGCAGAGGCTGACACAGTCTTCTGCACCTTTTGTTCCTCCGGGGACAACAAAGTCATTTACATGTGGAAATTTCATGGTCACTCGCGACTCTCGTCAGCCGAGAGGAGCGAAATTAGTGTCATACACTGATTTTTGGGGACCTTTGCTTGATGACATGCGACCATTCTTTGGTCCTTGTGAGGTGCTTGGCACCCATCATTAGGCAATTTGTGAAATCCTAGGAACGACAAGTCACGGTCACCCGCGACTCTCGTCAACCGAGAGGAGCGAAATTAGTGTCATACACTGATTTTCGGGTACCTTTGCTTGATGACATGTGACCATTCTTTGGTCCTTGTGAGGTGCTTAGCGCCCATCATTAGGCAATTTGTGAAATTTTGGGAACAACAAGTCATTTGCATGTGGAGATTTTATGGTCACCCGCGACTCCCGTCAAATCGAGAGGGACGAAATTAGTGTCTTATCTTTACTTTTCTTTTATCTCCAATAAAAGAGAAGTAAAGAGGGGCAACTGTCATACCCTAATTTCGTCCGGGGACCTTTGCTTGATAACGTGCGACCATTCTTTGGTCCTCGTGAGGTGCTTGGCACCCATCATTAGGCAATTTGTGAAATTCCAGGACATGCCCAAAAAAACCAAAAAAAATATTGATGCACAATCCGTAAGTTTCCGTGACACACCGGAAATCAAAAGGAAGCGTCGTTGCATAATTAAGTGAGGTTCCGTAACATTCCGTAAGTTAAAAAGGGGATGATTATGTAATCCGCAAGGTTCCGTAACAATTACGGAAAGAAAACAAGTATCGTTACGGAATTCGTAAGTTTCCGTAACTTTACGAAAAAAGAATCACCAAAAAAACAGCAGAGGGGGTGAACTTAGTAAAAATGGGGGTGCAAATAGCACCCAGGCCCATTTGGGCCCTCCAGAAGATTCCTCCAGAGGGCGGTTGCTTCTGGAGGAAGCAACCCTGCTCGCCTGGGCGAGCTAAGCTCGCCTGGGCGAGCTGGGCGGCAAGCATCTCCCCTATTTTGCTATAAATAGGGGAGAAAATGAAGAAGAAAAGGATCCCAGCCCTTTAGGCACTTCTCTCTCTTTGGAATTTGCTTGGAAAAATTGTTTCCGTGAAGAAAGTCTAAGCCGAGGCGCTTCCGAAACGTTTCCGTAACGTTTTCCGTGAGGAATCTCGCAAAGGTTTGAACCGTTCTTCGACGTTCTTCATTCGTTCTTCATCGTTCTTCGATCTTCAACGGGTAAGTACCTCGAACCAAGCTTTTCGATTCATTCTATGTACCCGTAGTGGTCCACATTGTGTTTCGTGCATTTTGATTCTCGTTTTGTTTACTTTTTATACCCCCTGTTGACGTGCTTAAGCCATTTTACTTAAGTCATTTCTCGCTTAACTTAAAAATAAAATAAATTTCCACCGAACATTTGAATTGCATTATCCGTTAATTTCGGTTAAAATCAATTCCGACCGTTCGGTCGTGCCATAACCACGTTGGAAATCAAAAAGAGGTAAAAAATAATATAATAATCAAAAAGACATCTTTTAGTAAAATAAAGCGGAACATCAATCGGACATTTTCTCTTTGGGAATTCTCATTCTTAATCGAATTGATTAATAACTAAAGTGAAATTAAGGCTAAAATCAACTCGCCTAGTCAAGCTCGTCCACAAAAATAGGCTTTTGAAGTTCGTCATTTCATTTCTCACTAAGTAAAATGGATCATTTTTAAGGTCCAACGCCTTAAAATGATCACCTCTTAAAGTAAAAAAGAATCACTTGATAAGAAAGAACTACGTAGGTCTGAGTTCCTCATTGAGGATACGTAGGAGCAAAAGCCCCGCTTTTGTCGACCACCCCAAGAGATCGTTAATGGTCCAATGCCTTAACGTTTCTCTCCTTTCAAAAACAAGAGATCGTTAATGGTCCAATGCCTTAACGTTTCTCTCCTTTCAAAAACAAGAGATCGTTAATGGTCCAACGCCTTAACGTTTCTCCCCTTTCAAAATCAAAAGACCGTTTAATGGTTCAACACCTTAAATGACCTTTTGTTCAATAAAAACATATTTTGCAAAAAAGACAAAAACAACTTAACCAAACACTTTGTTCCGAAAGAACTACGTAGGTCTGATTTTCTCATCCCAAATTGAGGAATACGTAGGAGCAAAGGGAAACACCCTTGTCGACCACAAAAAAGGAAAAAATATAAAAAAGGCATAAAGGATATAAGAACATAAAAGGGAACATAAAAATCAAAGTCATGTTTGCACATTCGATTAAGGGCTGCCGTCCCTTGGGACGGACGTGTGGGGTGCTAATACCTTCCCCGTGCGTAAATACAACTCCCGAACCTTTCACTAAAAGTTCGTAGATCGCGTCTTTTCCGGTTTTTCCGACGTTTTCCTCAAATAAACGTTGGTGGCGACTCCGCGCGTATTCCTTTCGTGGAACACGCATCCCGCGAGTCTCGCGTCGCCCTCCCGCCGAAGGGTAGGTTGCGACAGTGACCTTGGGCAAGAGTCTTTTCAGCCAGCACACGCCCCTGTGTATGAAGGATTGTAGAGTGATTCAAAGAAGCCTTTGTATATGGGGTGCAAGAATTCCTTAACCCTGTTGTCTGCAGTGTTAAGTCTGGTTAATGTGAAGGCCAAGTATGGCTGGAGTGACAAAAGTTTTTCCTCACTGCTTGAGTAGTGCACAATCTACTTCCAGAAGACAACATGCTGCCTAAAACTTACTATAAGGTGAAAAAGATACTGTGTTCGATGGTTATGGAGTATCAGAAGATTCATGCTCGCCCCAATGATTGCATACCGTACAGGCATGGATTCCAAGAAATGTCCAAATGCCCTATCTGTGGGACTTCACAGTATAAAGTAAAGGATAAAGAGGAATGCAATTCTGATGAAAACTCAAACAAAGGCCCTCCAACGAAGGTTTTGTGGTATCTTCCAATCATTCCATGGTTTAAGTGTCTTTTTGCTAATGAGGACGACGCAAAAGACCTTACATGGCATGCAAATGGAAGGATTTTTTATGGAATAGTCCGTCATCCGGCTGATTGCTTGCAATGGAAGAAGATTAATGGTTTGTATCCAAATTTCGGGAAGAGCCTAGAAATCTTAGACTTGGACTAGCCAGTGATGGAATGAATCCATATGGCACCTTAAGCACTCAACGCAGTTCATGGCCAGTTCTGCTAGTAGTTTACAATTTTCCTCCTTAGTTGTGCATGAAGCGAAAATACATGATGTTGTCTATGCTGATATCGGGCCCAAGACAACTAGGAAATGACATTGATGTTTATCTAAGTCCATTGATTGAAGACCTGAGAAAGTTGTGGGACGAGGGGATTTTAGTGTTTGATGCATTTCACAATGAGACGTTTGAAATGCGTGCAATGCTTTTTTGTACCATTAATGACTTTCTAGCATATGGGAATCTCAGCGGTTACAGTGTTAAGGGTCATCATGCATGCCCCATCTGTGAAGAAAACACAAGCTACATACAACTAAAACATGGAAGAAAAACAGTTTACAGTAGGCACCGCCGTTTCCTAACACCCAATCATCCTTACAGATGACTGAAAAAAGCTTTTAATGGAAGTCAAGAGCACGATATTGTGTGGATACCGTTGACTGGTGAGAAAGTATACCAGTGGGTTCAACACCTAAATACTATATTTCGAAAGACCCAAAAGAAGGATAAAAGTAAGACTTGCATATGGAAGAAGAGGTCCATTTTCTTTTATCTTCTGTACTGGTCTGATCTAGACATTAGACATTGTATTGATGTTATGCATGTGGAGAGAAATGTATGTGACAGTGTGATTGGGATGCTCCTTAATATTCAAGGCAAGATGAAGGATGGCTTGAATACCCGTCAAGATCTAGCTGAGATGGGGATATGATCACAGTTGCATCCAAGATCTGATGGGAAGAAAATTTACTTGCCCCCAGCTTGTCATACTTTGTCCAAAAAGGAGAAGATAAGTTTTTGTCAGTGTCTTCATCGGGTGAAGGTTCCATAAGGATACTCTTCAAATATTAAGAGCCTTGTGCAGTTGAAGGAGCTTAAGCTTGTAGGGTTAAAGTCTCATGATTGCCACGTGTTGATGCAACAATTGTTAGCCGTGGCTATACGAGACATCTTGCCAAAGAAAGTCAGGTTAGCCATAACTCGCTTGTGCTTTTTCTTCTATGCCATATGTAGCAAAGTCGTTGACCCTGTTAAGTTTGATGAGCTGAAAAATGAGGCCGCAATTATACTATGCCAGTTGGAGATGTATTTTTCCCCTGATTTCTTTGACATCATGATTCACTTGATTGTGCATCTGGTCAGAGAAATCAAATGTTGTAGTCCTATTTATTTGTGGTGGATGCACCCGGTTGAGCGATACATGAAGATCTTAAAAGGGTATACAAAGAATATATATCGCCCAGAAGCATCTATTGTTGAGAGGTACAATGCAGAAGATGCCATTGAATTTTGATCAGAATACATTGAGAAGGCTAAACCTATTGGCCTTCCTGAGTCTCGGCATGATAATAGAGTGGGTAGTAAGGGCTCAAGAGGACTACATGTGATCACTCCAAGTCTAGAAGATTTGTTACAAGCTCACTTGTATCTCTTGAACAACAGTAATGAAGTTTTGCCATACATACTTAGGCATGAAGCTTTAGTCAAATAGAATAATCCAAAAATCTTAAAGAATTGGGTGTTGAAAAAGCATAACAAGACTTTCTGTGATTGGTTTAAAGATACAATCTTTGTAGATGAAACTGCTTCAGAAACATTAAGAAAGCTAGCAGATGGGCCTAAATGAAATGTTATAAGTTGGCAAGGATACGACATAAACAAGTATTCATTTTACACAAAAGCACAAGACGACAAAAGTACAATGCATAACAGCGGGGTCACCCTAAGGGCTGAATCTCAACACTTCGCAAGTGTGCATGACACCAGTCCCTGTGTAGCTTCCATCCCTTACTTTGGGTTCATTGATGAAATTTGGGAGCTTAACTACGTGAAATTTACTGTTTGTGTTTTCAAATGTAAATGGGTTGACAGCAACACCGGTGTGCGCACTGATGATATGGGATTTATGTTGGTAAACCTAAAGAAACTTGGTTACCACAATGACCCTTTCATCATGGCAGAACAAGCTAGACAAGTATTTTATGTGCAAGACCCTTGTGATGAAAGGTGGTGCGTGGTTCTATAGGGCAAAACAATTGGTATTAATGTAGAAGATGATGATTCATACATGGACACCTTTGTCGGAGAAGAAGAAGCTGATGATGTTCATGCTAATTGTAATGATCATGATGAAGGATAATTAATTAATATCATCTAATGTAATTTTCTATTGATATATTTGATTTTTCTAGATTCATTTACATAAGTCATACTGTTGTTTTTTGTAATGTTTATTAACCCTGGTTTTTTTTGTATGTAGGATCATGGCTTCTCCACCTTCCTCGCCTCCTCCTCCTCCTCCTCCTCCTTCCTACGCATCAGCTTCGCCGTCTATCGTGAAGTGCACACGGAAAGCCTCACATCTACGATCATTGTCTACTAGACCACCTGGTGCTGAGAGACCAGTGGTCCATGTTGATCCTGCTACCGACAAGGCTGACGGTCCCCACAAGAAGAAATTAAGAACATATTTGGGGATTGTGGTGCATGATAAGATGGACGTGATGTATGAGAACTGGAAGGAGGTCCCTACTGCTCAAAAGGACTTGATTTGGGAGGATATTCAGGTATTTTTCTTTTCTTATTTGATGTTCTTTAATTAATAGCCAAAAAATACATTATTGTAACAAATAAACCTTATCTGTTATTGTCAGGCGGAATTTGAAATCCCAGAGGCTTCTAACAGTAGGAGGAAAAAGAAGTTACTTTAGATTATTGGAGAGAGATGGAGGCATTTTAAATCAAACCTCACGAGGAAATGGGCCCTTGAAGCCGATCAGGACGATGTGGACGACACTGTCTGTGAGAAATACGGGATAAGCAAGGAAAAATGGGCCCAGTTTTGCCAGACTCGCAGAGACCCTTCTTAGGAGGTATGTACCTTTCCATTTAAGTTGTTTTTCAAAAAACATTAAATTGTTATAATTCATTCTAGCAATTTGAAACATTATTGTTTTATTTTTGCAGGATGTGTGGAAAAAGGCACAGGCCATCCAGAAATAGAACACTGCCCCCCATGTTTTGTCTCGTGGGGGTTATGAATATGTGGAGCAGAAGCTCCTGGCTGAGAAGACGAAGAAGAAGTTGGAGGAAGCTGCACAGTCAGGAAGCATTGATAGTGTCATGGACCCTCCATCCCCCATCAGACGCCACGTGAAGTGGAAGATGGCTCGCACCAAGAAAACAGGGGAGATGAAAACAAAGGAAATCACTGAGAAGATTGTAAGTCATTTTCAACTAACCATTAGAATTATATTTCAAAATTTTGTGAATGCCATGTACAACTGTGTCTTTTCTATGCAAGATTCCTTTGAGGAGCAGGCAACACAGGGATCCTTCGTCCACCATGGATGTTAGGATGTTCTCACCGCTGCTATTGGACGTCCAGAGCACCCTGGATGTGTCCGTGCTGCTGCAGCCAGTGTCACCATCAAGCAATACTTCGAATCAGCTCCACGGACGTCCTGCAGCTCTTCCTCACTGGCTCTTGAAGAATTGCAGCAGCTGACCCAACAAATCAAGGACTAGCTAGAGGAGTCGATCATAGAAAAAGTGACTCGGCAGCTCATGGTATCATTCAGCTAGATGCAGTCCCAGTTTCAGCCCCAGATGCAATCTCAGGGACTTGCACTGCCTCCAAAGCCTCTGGTTGGTCCCTCATGTCCTCAAGTAAGCACAATGGAGAGTTGTGTTGATCCCTCAAGAAACGATCCTGAGACGGGTGACTCAGATAGGTGCGGCTTGTACATCGAAGCAAATCCTGCCCGCCTAGTTGCCCTGGGAAGAGTTTATGAGGGATCCACTGTTGTTCATAACACTCCTTTATTGCCTGGCCAAGTAAAGGTGGGTGTGGAGGAGGTTAAAGATCCAGATGCTCCCTGTCATACCCTAATTTCGTCCGGGGACCATTGTTTGGTGGCATGCAACCTTAGCTTGACCGCCTCGAGGTACTTAACACCCATCGTTAGGTAATCTGTGAAGTTTCGCAATGTTCCGGAAGTCGAAAGGAAGCATTGTGGCACAATCTGTAAAGTTTTGCAACATTCCAGAAGGAAAAACAAGCATCGTTGCATAATCCGTAAAGTTCCACAACGTTACGGAAAGAAATCAGTAAAAAAACACAAAAGGGGGTGTATTTAGTAAAAATGGGGCGTGCAAATAGCAATTATCAAATCTGGGCCCTTCTAGAGGATTCTAGGCATTTCCTTACTTAAGGTAGAAGCAACCTAGCTCACCTGGGCGAGCTGGGCTCGCCTGGGCGAGCTGGGCGGCAACCACCTCCCCTGTTTTATTAAAAAAATGGCTTCCGGGACTTTCGTAATGCTTTCGTAAAATTTTTGAAAACCATGGGTAAGCATATTTCACTTGATATTGCTGAAAGGGAAGAGGAAAAAGAAGAAAATCAAGTCCTATATTCTTCCGTAAGGCTTCCATAACTTTTCCGTAAATTACAAAAGAGGGGGTGAACTTATCGAGATGGGGGTGCAAATAGAAATTTTCAAATTTTCGAATTTGGACCTTTCAGAACATTTCGGAAGCTGGGTTTCTTAAGGAGGAAGCAACCTAGCTCGCCTGGGCGAGCTGGGCGGCAACCTCCTCCCCCTTTTTCCTATAAATAGGCGAAGGGAGGCTGTTCCAAATATCCCTAACCCCCTTGGCTATGCATTTTAGCTGTTTTGAGTGAAAAAAATTATTTCCGTGAAGAAAATCCAAGTCGAGGTGCTTCCGTAACGCTTCCGAGACATTTTTGTGAGCAAATCCGTGAAGGTTTTCCGTCGTTCTTCACCGTTCTTCATTCGTTCTTTGTTCTTCAACCGGTAAGTTTTTGAATCCGAGACTTTCAATTCATTTCTTGTTTTGTTAGCTTTCATCTTCATTTCGTTCATTTTTGGTTTTCTTTTCTTCCGTCTTTAACGAGCTTTTAACCGTTTATTTAAGCCGTTTTCTCACCTAATAAATGATAAAATGAATTTCAACTGATCATTTGTGTTGTAATCTCGTTTAATCACTATTAAAACAAAATCTAGTCGATCATTCACACTGTAACCACAGTTAAACCAAAAAAGGGCAAAATAGTAATAAAATAATCAAAATATCTTGAAAAATTAATAATAAAATAATCAAAATATCTTTGAATAAAATAATAAAAAAAATCAATCGGACGTTTTTCTTTGAAAGTTTCCTTGAATGAATTGACTAATAACCAAAGTGAAACTAAAGCTAAAATCAACTTACAAATCTAGCTTTGTCCGCAAAAATCACTAAAAACCGTTTTAAGGTCCAATGCCTTAAACGATCCTCTTTGCTTTTATCGGTTAACATGGACTATTCAATAGCATAAAATCAACATGTAACTTTACCGTTTTTGAAAGAACTACGTAGGTCTGATTTCCTCATCGCAATTCAGGATACGTAGGAGCAAAAGTCCCGCTTTTGTCGACCACCCCAAGAGATTGTTAATGGTCCAACGCCTTAAGGTTTCTCTCCTTTCAAAAACAAGAGACCGTTAATGGTCCAACGCCTTAACGTTTCTCTCCTTTCAAAATCAAAAGATCGTTTAAAGGTCCAACACCTTAAATGACCTTTTGTTCAGTCAAAATATATCTTGCAAAAAAAAGATAAAAACAACTTAACCAACGTTCAGTTCTCAAAGAACTACGTAGGTCTGATTTCCTCATCGCAATTGAGGATATGTAGGAGCAAAAGTCTCGCTTTTGTCGACCACCCCAAGAGATCGTTAATGGTCCAATGCCTTAACGTTTCTCTCCTTTCAAAAACAAGAGATCGTTAATGGTCCAACGCCTTAACGTTTCTCTCCTTTCAAAAACAAGAGATCATTAATGGTCCAACGCCTTAACGTTTCCCTCCTTTCAAAATCAAAAGATCGTTTAATGGTCCAACACCTTAAATGACCTTTTGTTCAGTCAAAATATATCTTGCAGAAAAAGATAAAAACAACTTAACCAACATTTAGTTCTCAAAGAACTACGTAGGTCTGATTTCCTTATTGCAATTAAGGAATACGTGGGAGCAAGGGAAACACCCTTGTCGACCACAAAAAGATAAAAGATATAAAAAAACACAAAAAGACATAAAAAAGGGAAAATAAAACATTTTGAAGTCATATTTGCACACTTGCTTAAAGGTTGTTGTCCCATGTGACGGACGCGTGGGGTGCTAATACCTTCCTCGTGCGTAAAAACAATTCCCGAACCTTTCACACTTAAAGTTCGTTGAGCACACCTTTCTGGTTTTTCTGACGTTTTCCTCGAATAGACGTTGGTGGCGACTCTGCGCATTTTCCTCCCTTGGAAGACGCACCTGTGAGCCTCACGTCACCCTCCCGCCGAAGGGTAGGTTGCGACACTCCTGTTCCTATACCCACTAATGAGGTTTCCTTAGTGGGGCAGGCAATTCACACCTTCCTTGCTTGGCCGACACATCTGGTAAAATCATTATCACAACAGGTACTTTACTCTTACTATATGTTTCTTCTTTTTGAATTAATTCATTCAACGTGTCTCAAATTAGGCCATTTAACTTTGTTTCATGAACAGCCTGTTCTGTCTCCGGCAAAACCACCTCAAAAGCTGGATCCGGAGGTCAATGATCCGCTTTATCTGATGACATTGACCATCCTAGAGCTTTTCTTGAGGCCTTACCAGGTTACATGGGATGCCACCGTGTTGGGGGTCTTTAATCCAGACTTCCCGCTCTACATAAAGCATGAAGACCTCTCTGAAATCGCACTCGGTGGTCAATGTCTTAGCATATCAGTGTTACAATTATGGATTTTGTAAGTCATTTTAGATTACTTTTAATTACCTAAGTTATTGCTTTCAGTTCATAAATATTTAACTTTGACTTAACATAAACAGGCATCTGACTGAAACAAGTATGCGAGCGGGGAATTCTGATATCAATGGATTCCTTGAGCCACAGTCCATTCAGAGGTGTGGGCAATCGCAATTTGAGACTGGAAGTTACATAAAGAGTTGGATGTAGAGTTCAAAATGCGATGTCTACCTTGGAGCCTACCTGAATGGGTAAGTCACACAAAATAACTGAATTTAATTAATGTTTACTAATATACTAACCCATATTCATCCCCACTGCAGTGGACACTGGTAGATAGTGGTCATCATGCCCAAGGAACACCTAGTTGTCTGGTTTTGTTCATTGCATAACAGGCCAGACAACTACCTTAAGGGGATAATTAACAGGTCGGTGTTCTTTTCAATGCATTTGCATTTAAATACCTCAACAACACCACATTTTAATTGTTACTCATCTGGAACAGTGCTTTAAAAGGTCTTGATGATGCTCCACAACCTAAATCAAAGGCTCCTGCTAGGTAGATTGTCATCAAGGTACGTCATTTACATAAAACTTCCACTTATATATACTTCTTATGTGTCTGTACACTAATTGTTTAACTAATATCCAAATTTCATTATGTATTTAGTGTAATAGACAAAAAGGAAGTACTGAGTGCAGCTATTATGTCATGCACAGGATGTCTACCATCATTTTAGGGAGTTTCATGAATAACTGGGAAGCAGTACGTTTATTTCAAACAAATTCGATTTTTTTATAATTTGTATTGCATTATTAACTTATTATCATTTATTTCATGATGCAATATTTTAATGATCCTCGACCATTGGAGCCAGAGAGATTAAAGGCGTTGCGGATCCAGTGGGCATAGTATTATCTCCGAATTAGAGCTTAGAGCTAGGTGTCGCAACCTACCAATTTGCGGGCGAGCGATGCGAGGCTCACGGGTGCGTCTTCCAAAGGAGGAAAATGCGCGGAGTCGCCACCAACGTTTATTTGTGAAAAACTTCGGAAAAACCGAAGGAAACCGGTCATGAAGAATATTCCAGATTCGGGAGTTGTATTTACGTTTGAGGAAGGTATTAGCACCTCTCACGTTTGTCCCAAAGGACAATAGCCTTAGATTAGAATTGTGTGAAATTATGTATCTAAACTTTATTTCTTTTTATTTTTATTTTTTGAGGTCGACAAAAGCGAGGCTCTTGCTCCTACGTACCCTCCATCGAAGAGGAAATCAGACCTACGTAGTTCTTTCAAAAGGGTGAATCAAGCGATTTTTTTTACTTGGAAGGTGGTCCTTTTAAGGCGTTGGACCTTAAAATGATCCATTTTTACTTGGTGAGAAAAACTGAGGTATCGAACCTTAAAATCCTTTTTAGTGATTTTTTGTGGACGAGCTTGACTTTGCGAGTTGATTTTAGCCTTAGTTTCACTTTAGTTATTAGTCAATTCAATTAAGAAAGAGAAATCCCAAAGAGAAACATCCGATTGATTTTTTTGGTTTATTTTACTAAAAGATATTTTTTGATTATTATATTATTATTTTACCTCTTTTTTGGTTTCCAACGTGGTTATGGCATGACCGAACGGTCGAATTTCATTTTAACTGAAACTAACGGATATTAAAATTCGAATGATCGGTGGATATTTATTTTATTTTTTGACTAGACGAGAAAATGACTTAAGTAAATGATTGAAGCACGTCAAAAGGGGGTACGGAAAGTAAATGAAATGAAAATAAAAGCACGCGAAACAAGTGGGGACCACTAAGGGCACATAGAATGAATTGGAAAGTTCGATTTCAGGAACTTACCGGTTGAAGACCGAAGAACGAATGACGAACGATGAAGAACGGTTGAAAATCTTCGCGAAATCACACACGGAAATGTTACGGAAGTGCCTCGGCTTGGATTTTCTTCTTGGAAACAATTTTCCTCACTAATTTTAAGTGATTATGAAGTACCAGAAGGGCTGAACCCCTTTCTTCTTCACTCCTCCCTCTATTTATAGGAAAATAGGGGAGGAGCTTGCCACCCAGCTCGCCCAGGCGAGCCAGGTTGCTTCCTTTAGAAGCAACCACCTTTAGGAGGAACATCTTGTAAGGCCTAAGTGGGCCTGTTGCTATTTGCACCCCCCCTTTTACTAAATACATCCCCATTTTGCTTTTTTTGGTGATTCTTTTTCCGTAACGTTACGAAACTTTACGAATTTCGTAACGATACTTGTTTTCTTTTCGTAAGGTTACGGAACCTTACGGGTCATGTAATTACTCCTTTTTTAGCTTTCAGAATGTTACGGAAACTCACGAATTGCGTAACAATACTTCCTTTTGATTTCCGGCATGTCTTGGAACTTCACGTATTGTGCAACAAAGGTGCCAAGTACCTCGAAGCGGACAAACAAAGGTTGCATGCCATCAAACAATGGTCCTGGACGAAATTAGGGTATGACAGTTGCCCTTCTTTACTTACCTTTCATCGGAGATAAGAGGAAAGCAAAGATAAAACACTGATTTCTTCCGTCTTCGCCCTTTCCATGATAAGTCTATGACGACTTCTGTCTCTTCTTCTTCTTTCTCTGCACAACACAAAACAAACACAAACAACAAAAAACACCAATAACATAATATACACATATACACATGTTTGGGGGAAGGAACCAATCGGGAAAATAACAAAATACCATATTTCCCAGTCACCGGAGGCTCCGCGCTTGATAACGGAGGACACATGAACAGCGCTAGGCAATCAATTCATGGGGCTTCGAATAGGACGGTGGAGGATACACGAACAGCGCTAGGCAATCAATTCGTGGGGCTCCGGACTTGATGGTGGAGGACGCATGAATGACAATCAATTCATGGGGCTCCGGATAAGATTTGAGGGTGGAGGATACACGAACAGTGCTAGGCAATCAATTCGTGGGGCTCCGGACTTGATGGTGGAGGACACATGAATGACAATCAATTCATGGGGCTCCGGATAAGATTTGAGGGTGGAGGATAGACGAACAATGCTAGGCAATCAATTCGTGGGGCTCCAGACTCGATGGTGGAGGATGCATGAACGACAATCAATTCATGGGGCTCCGGATAAGATTTAAGGGTGGAGGATAGACGAACAGCGCTAGGCAATCAATTCGTGGGGCTCCAGACTCGATGGTGAAGGATGCATGAACAGCACTGGGCAATCAATTCATGGGTTTCCGAATAAGATTCGAGGGTGGAGGATAGACGAACAGCGCTAGGCAATCAATTCGTGGGGCTCCAGACTCGATGGTGGAGGACGCATGAACAGCGCTAGGCAATCAATTCATGGGTCTCCGAATAAGATTTGAGGGTGGAGGATAGACGAACAGCGCTAGGCAATCAATTCGTGGGGCTCCAGACTCGATGGTGGAGGATGCATGAACAGCACTGGGCAATCAATTCATGGGTTTCCGAATAAGATTCGAGGGTGGAGGATAGACGAACAGCGCTAGGCAATCAATTCGTGGGGCTCCAGACTCGATGGTGGAGGATGCATGAACAGCACTGGGCAATCAATTCATGGGTCTCCGAATAAGATTTGAGGGTGGAGGATAGACGAACAGCGCTAGGCAATCAATTCGTGGGGCTCCAGACTCGATGGTGGAGGACGCATGAACAGCGCTAGGCAATCAATTCATGGGTCTCCGAATAAGATTCGAGGGTGGAGGATAGACAAACAGCGCTAGGCAATCAATTCGTGGGGCTCCAGACTCGATGGTGGAGGACGAATGAACAGCGCTAGGCAATCAATTCATAGGTCTCCGAAAAAGTTTTGAGGGTGGAGGATAGACGAACAGCGCTAGGCAATCAATTCGTGGGGCTCCAGACTCAATGGTGGAGGACGCATGAACAACGCTAGGCAATCAATTCATTGGTCTCCGGATAAGATTTGAGGTTGGGACTGAATGGTCCCCCAGGTTTTTTCCACCTAAAAAGGCGAACATGCTTTAGCAAGGAAAAATAAATCATTCACGAGAGCACCATATTTTAGAGAAACAATATACTCATGCCAAAAGTAATTTACCTTGTAACCGAAAATGAGGGGCAGGATGTCAACATTTAGCTTTTAAATGAACATTCAGGGGAAACGTCGAGTCAAACTGAAACTGGGAATAAAATCACTCATAGTGTATAAAAACTCACACAGGCAAGTGTTTTACCCTAATCCCAAACCATAGTTGCACCATGACTTTATTTTGACATGATTTCCTATCGAACCAAAATATCACTCGCATGATCACGGATCAATAGGATTTTCTCGAGGGTAGTGTTTTTGGAGAGGAAGCTGGGTGTTTCAGTCTTTTCCTCTTTGTTTATGTGGGGTGGGATATCGCCAGTCGAGAGCGACTTTGAATGGCAATCCCAAAGGAAGAACCACTTTAAAAATGGGCTTTCCTTTTGCTGGCGGTTATTCACCTCGCCAAAAATTTATCTGGTCTGAAGATCTCCTGTTTTCTTTCTTGCTTTCCTTTATTGATCGGGAATTATTCTGTTTTCCTCCGATCTTTTCCTTTTTACTTTCTTCCGATCTTTGATCAGGAATCCTTCTTTTCCTTTTCTCTTCTTTCTTTTCATTTCTTCCTTTTCTTTCTTTTCATTTTTTTTTCGATCTTCGATTGGGAATTCGGATTTTAGCATTCGTTATTTGCTCTCCCTTGATGAGATCCTGCTGTCCTTTTTCTTCGGGGAAAGGATGAGGATTCTCTTCACAGGCCAAGGTTCAAAGTAGCTTAAGGTTGTATCTCAACATGGTCTTTTCGTCGTGCGTGCCCGACTTTGATATTTGGGGAAAAACAGATTCATGTGTCAGGGTGTCGGTCTCGGGTTGAATTTCCATATTATTTCCATGAGGCACGCGTAACAATGATGATTTGGAAACAACGTGCAAAATTAGTCATCACTAAGCTAGGTGGGTACTCAAGCATCCTGTTTATGGCATTGTGATACTAAGGCTTGGGATTTACACAAGTAGACCCAATATTTCCGAATTATGTTCTTTCATCGGTTCAACGAATCCATCCATTCTTATCTCGGTTATTCTGGAAAATAAACTCTTAGCGTCAGTCTCTTGTTTCCAAAATATATGTTTGCTCTCTATGAATGATTTATGCTTCCTATGATCATAACATGCTGGCCTTCGAGGTCTTTCTTTCTTTTTCTTTTTTGTTTCGTTTTTTTGTTTCATTTTTTTTATGTTTGCAAAAATTATACATCCATCGCTATCTATGAGAAAAACTTTTCTTTGTACACCTACATCCCTATACACGACAAACCTTTTCTATACACACACACATTAAAAACTCTTTCCCTTTATATCCACATAAAAACTCTATTCCTGTTCAAAGATTTCTTTTTCGTTTTTCAACATACACTCGTGGTTTATACAAAAATTTCTTTATATACACTCATTACTCACACACAAGAATTTCTTTTCGCACCATATCTACACACACACAAAATCTTTCCATACATTTTTTACATATAAAAAACTCTTTTCTTTTCTTTATATATAGACATGACGTTTGTTCACAATGCCTCTTTCTTTTTTCTATTCTTGGCGTTATCATGATTTTTGTTCATTTTATTTTTAGGACGACGTTCCTAAAGGAAAATTCTACAAGGTTCCAGAATTTCAACAAACATTATCGACAATAACGAAGTAAGCACTAATGCAACAGTCCAAACAAAACGTATGCACAAAAAAAAAGACAATCGAAAAAACAAAACAAACATTAGTCCCTCAAGTTAAAATATAAAATATGTAAAAGATAAAAGAGGAAACATAAAAAAGAATATGAATATGGGGATCCCCCGGTCATGTGGCTCCACTCCCTCCCAAGAAACCGAGTAAATCTGTCATCTCCTCAACCATGTGGGCCTCCTCCGCATCGCTGGGAGCCTCTGCGGGCGCCTCCCCTTCCTGGGCCTCAGGCCAATCTCTGGGCCATGCAACCTTAGCCCTGAACTGATCTGGAGTAGGGCACACAAAAGGAGTGAAACCCTGGCTCTGCTGACTGAGGCTGAGCTGGTAGAGACACTCATGTATCTACACCTGCTTCCATGCCAAATGACCCAGCTGGATCAGCCTGATGAGGTGGTGGCGGTGCGTCTGAGGCCTACGGTGCATCACCCAGCGCCTGTCTAGGCGTGCAATACTTCTCAATGAAGGCCCGGGTGATCGGCGGTCAAATCACCATACTTGGTGTGACGGGAACCCCGAATGACTGGCAGAGACCCGTGATCAACACTGGAAACCCCAGGGCCCTGTTAGACTTATCTGGGTCTAGAGGGTGCCTGGTAGGTGGCATACCTGCAAATAAATAAATGGTGTCAGCGATCAACTGAGCCACATGGACGCTCATCCGTGTCAGGATGGCATACACCAGTTGACACTTCGGCAGGGGGAGGTCGGAGTTATGATCGCTGGGTAGGACATTGCTGAGTAGCAACGTCATCCACATTTAGGTCAAGGTGGTCATGCTGGTGCGCATGATCCGCACCCGTCTCCCGGCAGCGGTCCGGGCAAAATCCTGACCCGGTATGCATAATAGCTGAGCAATGGCCTCCTCGTCAAATCCATCGGCCCGGTTCCTTCTCTGACTAAACTCGCACTCCTGGCCCTCCTCTAACACTAGCAGGTCACCCAGGAACTGGCTGAGGGCGTCTGCATCAAAAGGAATCCACTGGCCCCTTACCCATGATCGCATGTCCCACACGCCCTCCTCCGTGGGCCAAGCATTAGCGTAAAACACAAGGACTATATCTGGGTCAAACATAGCCATGGGAGTGACCAGCGACGTCCAACGCCGGCGAGCTATCTCTTCCTGAAAATCTGTGTACTCATCGTCCCTGAGCTGGACGCGTCTCTCTCGGTGGAATAACCATCCTTTGATGGCCTCGAAACGCTGTTGGTGCTCAGCGCTCCTGAAATGATGGTTGTCAAACTCGGGAGCGGCACTGGTCCCCTCAGCCACGGTGTCCCTCCTAGATCTCTTTGTGGAAAGCTTTCTCGGAGCCATTTCCTGCGAGGACAAACATTTGGAAAGTTAGTTTACAAGAAAGATACCAATCATTACAAACAAGAGCCAAACAACACTTCATATGGCGCGAGTGTCAACATGCACTTTATAAAATAATCATATTGGGGTCGTGCTATTTTATGGAACATATGCATTTGCACACATAAAAATTTGGTGAGAGGCATTTTACGACACACATCTATGTACATATTTTTTGACAAACCTTTTCACGCTACATCCTATATATATACACACCTTTTTTGGAAGGCTTCTTTTGCTACCTACTCACAAATACACATATTTTGAAAAACACTTTTACGCTACCCATCCAAACACTTTGTAAGGCACTTCATGCTATATATATTCATATTATGCAAGGCATTTTCATGCTATATATATTCATATTTTGCAAGGCATTTTATTCAACATTTTGCAAGGCATTCTATTCAACATTTTGCAAGGCATTTCATTCAACATTTTGCAAGGCATTTCATGCTACATATTTACATACATACATATTATCGAAGGGCATTTTCATGCTATCTAAACGCAAGGCATTCCTCATGAGGCAGCAAGCCTTGAATTCTAGTAAAAAAACTCCTCAAACATATTCTAATACTCAAGCATCTTTTACATTCAAAACCGAAAACTTAGATTCCTAGGCATGAGTCATCCTTTTGGCACTTTAGTCTAGCTTCTACAAACTACCCACACACTCACAATGCGCACAATTTATTTCGCAAGCTAAGTTCCACAAAATCATGCGCAAATGCCATTGAGGCATTTCACCGAACACTTGGTGGGCGCATGTTTAAGCATGAAAATCAAAGGAATGGGGGCAATGTGGCATGCCCCATCACCTCAGAATGCACCCTAGGCCTAAGGCCATCCCCTACAACCCCTCAATTCAACAAAAACAAGCAATAATTCAAGGATAAACCCCTCACATTTTAAGCAAATACATGCAACTTAGAGCACCAAAATATATCAATAGAAAGCCAAAGAGTCCAAGAATGAGGTACTTACTTGTTGGAGATGAATAATAGAGAAAAATGGAATCAAAAACGTGAAAAATGGTGACCTAGGAGCTGCAAAATTGGTGATTCCCATAGCTTTCTTTTTGAATGAGGGGGGTGGGGGAAGAGTTTTTGGTGCAGAAACCTTCCCCCTTCCCCTTTTTAACCCATTTTGTGCAGGGGTTGCTTGCCCAGGCGAGCTAACCTGCAATTTTTTTTTTGGGAGGAAATAGGTAAGACTCCTAAGGGTCAGCGTTTGCTTACTCGAAACCCCTCAGGGCAGATTAGGCATCTAATACTTACTTTATAGACACAACGGCAATAATTACTGGAGATTTTTAAAGGATACTAGGCTGCTTTGTAGCGGCGCTTTCCGTTTGTCCCGGGCTAGGCAAAGGATGACGACCTATTGGTCGTGACCCTAGCCTTTCCTTGTGTCCGTCCCTAAGTACCTGAGAGTAGGAAACAACAATGCGTGGCAAACCGTGACCGCGTCGTCGTCTTACTTTGATTGGATTCTGCCTTTAACTTTGTCTCGACCTCTGACCTTTGCCTAAGACGTTTCTGCCCCTGTTATCACAAAATATGCATGCGTATGCGTATGCATGAATGTTTTCAAATGCAATAATCTTCTTAGTGAAAGCTGGTTAGGTTCAGCTTTAATTAAGCGCTTGGGCCACCCCATGAACTGAGCGAAAGGGCTCAGGTTATTACAAACAGCACATGGTTTAAAACCAAAGTGAGGACTGAAGCCTCAAACCCATGTTCTCTTCTTTTAAAGAACTGTGACGAGACAATTACAGCGGACAGGAATCCCTGGGGGAAACCAAAAAGAACACAAACACAAAAATAAAAAGAACATGTAGTGGTTTCCTCCATTGCCCCAGATTTCAAGCGTAATATCGCTTAACAACATCGGAGTTCACGGGCGAGGGTAGCTCCTCGCCATCCATGTTGGTGAGCACCAGAGCCCCCCCAGAAAAAGCCTTTTTCACAACGAAAGGTCCTTCATAATTTAGGGCCCACTTCCCTCGATTATCTTTAACAGCGTGGGATATCTTTTTCAGGACAAGGTCCCCCTGATTGAACTTGCGCTGGCGTACCTTCTTGTCGAACGTGTTCTTTATCCTTTGTTGACACAGGCGCCCATGGCTCATGGCCGTCAAATGCTTACCTTCAATAAGGTTAAGTTGGTCGTAGCGTGTTTGAGCCCACTCTGATTCTTCTAGGCCCGATTCCGCTAATATCTTCTGGGAAGGGACCTCTACCTCAAATGGGAGTACCGCTTCCATCCCATAAAGCAAGGAATATGGCGTTGCCCCAGTAGAAGTTCGTATCGAGGTTCGATATCCATGCAGGGCAAAAGGCAACATCTCATGTCAATCTTTGTATGACACCGTCATCTTCTAAATAATCTTCTTAATATTTTTATTTGCAGCCTCCACAGCCCCGTTCATCTTCGGCCGATAGGGGGTGGAGTTATGATGTTGGATCTTGAAATCCCCACACATTTCCTGCATCATTTTGTTATTCAGATTGTTGCCATTGTCAGTAATGATCTTCCTAGGGAGTCCATATCGACAAATCAGTTCCTTCTTTATGAATCTGACCACCACACTCCTCGTGACATTGGTATATGAAGCCGCTTCGACCCATTTGGTGAAATAATCTATCGCCACGAGAATGAAGCGATGACCATTCGAAGCTTTGGGTTTGATGGCCCCAATGACATCTATCCCCCACATGGAAAAAGGCCAAGGGGCGGACATGACATTCAGAGGATGTGGCGGAACATTGACATTGTCTGCGTACGCTTGACATTTATGGCATTTCCTTACATGGGCGCAACAATCGCTTTCCATAGTGAACCAGTAATAACCTGCTCTAAGGATCTTCCTAGCCATAGCATGCCCATTGGCATGTGTCCCAAATGAACCCCCGTGGATTTCCTCAATCATGTAGTTCGCCTCTTTGGCATCTACGCATCGCAGGAGGGTCATGTCGTGGTTCCGTTTATACAGGATGGTACCACTCACAAAGAAACCAGTAGCAAATCTCCTTAACGTTCTTTTGTCATTGTCGGAAATCCCTGGTGGATATTCTTTGTTGTCGACATATTGTTTGATGTCGTAATACCACGGTTTCCCATCTCGCTCTTCCTCTATCGCACAACAATGTGCCGGCTTGCCCCGAGATCTGAATTCAATGTACGGCAGATCCCCGTGTGGGGCAAGTTGAAACATGGATGCCAAGGTGGCCAATTAATCGGCCATTTGGTTCTCTTCCCGAGGTATGTGGTGGAAAGAAATGTCGTCAAAGAATTCGGCTAACTTCAAGATATGAGTTGGATAGAGTATCAACTTTGGATCCCTAGTTTCCCATTCTCCTCTCAACTGGCGTATTACCAAAGCCGAGTCTCCATACACTTTGAGTAGCTTTACGTCAAAATCAATGGCTGCTTGAATCCCAAGGGCGCACGCTTCATATTCGGCCATATTGTTGGTACAATCGAAACCTAGCCTGGCCGTGAAAGGAATACATTGATCATTTGGGGATACAAGGACTGCCTCTACTCCATGGCCCAAAGCATTAGATGCCCCATTGAAACAAACAATCCATTTGTCTATATCCTCGTGCGTTCGCTTCTCTTCGAATAGGGCCATGATGTCTTCATCCGGGAACTCAGGGTGCATCAGTCGATAATCTTGGAGGGGTTGTTCGTCCCGTGAGGGCCGGCTTCTCAAAGATGTATTTCACGAGATCCATTTTGGAAATAAGCCATGTGGTATGACTGAGCATGTACTGCCTAAGACGATGTGATGCCCATACCAAGGCACAACACGTCCTTTCCAACATTGAGTAATTCATCTCATAGGCGGTAAACGTCTTGCTTAAATAGTAAATGGCTTGTTCCGTTTTCCCAGAGTCGTCGTGTTGACCCAACACGCACCCCATAGACTCGTCTAACACAGTCATGTATACGAACAGAGGTCTTCCTGTTATAGGTGGCATGAGCACCGGGGGATTCGCGAGGCTCTATTTGATTTTTTCGAAGGCCTCTTGGCAGTTGTTGTTCCACAGGACTGCCTGGTTCTTACGCAATAGTTTGAAGATGGGCTCGCAGGTAGGGGTGAGTTGCGAGATAAATCTCGCGATGTAGTTCAACCTGCCCAAGAAACCTCAAACTTGCTTCTCCGTGCGTGGCTCTGGCATTTCAAGAATGACTTTCACTTTCTCGGGATCTATCTCTATCCCATTCTGGCTCACGATAAATCTAATAACTTCCCCGATTTCACCTCGAAGGTGCACTTGGTGGGGTTTAGTTTCAGTTGGTATTTCCGCAGCCTTCCAAACAGCTTATGCAGATTGATGAGGTGTTCGTCCTCGATCCGAGATTTGGCAATCATGTCATCTACGTAGACTTCTATCTCTTTATGCATCATGTCATGGAATAAAGCTACCATGGTGCGTTGATAGGTTGCCCCGACATTTTTTAGCCCGAAGGCCATCACTTTGTAGCAGAATGTTCCCCATAGGGTGACGAAAGTAGTCTTTTCCACATCTTCGGGTGCCATCTTTATCTGATTATACCCTGAGAAACCATCCGTAAAAGAGAACAGAGCGAACTTGGCTGTATTATCTACCAGTATATCGATGTGTGGTAAGGGAAAATTGTCCTTAGGACTGGCTCGGTTTAAGTCCCGATAGTCTACGCACATTTGCACTTTGCCGTCCTTTTTTGGGACCGGGACAATGTTGGCTACCCACTCTGGATATCGAGCTATAGCCAAGAAACCCGCATCGAACTGCTTTCTCACTTCTTCTTTAATTTTCAAAGACATTTTGGGTCTCATCCTTCGTAGTTTTTGCTTAACCGGGGAAGACCCAGGATTCAATGGCAACTTATGCTGCACAATGTCGAGGTCCAGACCTGGCATGTCCTGGTACGACCATGCAAAGATGTCTTGATATTCCTCAAGAAGGGTTATCAAACCTTGGCGGATAGGTGCGGTCATATCGGTTCCTACTTTCACTTCTTTCTTTCCCTCTCCAGTCTCTAATTTTATCAGTTCGGTTTCCTCTTGGTGAGGCTTCATTTCGCGTTCTTCCTGAGCGATCAACCTCTCCAACTTTGGTGAAAGGACGTCCTCTTCCTCTTCTTCGTTTATTGTTTGACTTACTTCTCGGTCGAAATCGATTATCAAACCCTCTTTGTTAGGATCCTCAAAGAATCGACCCTCACATCTATACCAATCAAGACAAAAAACAAAAACATGCAAAATGATATGAGAAAAGGTGGAATCGCAAGAACATATGATACAAGATCTCTTTGTTATTTAATAAGGTAGGTTTCACAAAACAAAAGAGAAAGGAATCTATAGCCTCTAATTACATTGAATCAGCAGTATAGACTTCCGACTGGCTCATCATGCGCTAGTTCCCCACTTGGGAATTGGGATGGCATGGTCGCACGAAACTTGGCGGATCTTGTGGAGATTCCTCTCCTATTGCCGCCACCTCTTCCTCAAACATTATCCCGACACTTGTGAAACACTGACTAACATGGCCGGGCCATGCCCTATCTGCCTGGAGTCTTGATGGTGCATTCCTTCTTCCCGGTTTCCCAGGTTCATACCCCAACCCATATTTGTACGGGTTACCCCTAATGTCGACCACATCGGCATTCCCGTGGCTGTCCTTGCCCAGACCCATTCCGGGCTCATAACCGTGCCTGAGCATTACCCGTGCCTCCATTAGGGCCGCATTAGAGAGACAAGGTAGCAACGGACTCGTTTCCACAGAGGCACAACTCACCACCTCGAAGGATTGGAAAGTTGTTTCTAATGATTCCTCCGCTGCCTCCACATATGGCGCGGAGGAGGGGCAGCTCACCAACATATCTTCTTTGCCTGACACTATCACCAAGAGTCCACCAACCGCAAATTTCAATTTCTGGTGAAGCGTCGAAATGACCACTCCTAGCGCGTGAATCCAGGGTCTCCCCAAAAGGAAGCTGTAGGCGGGATTTATGTCCATCACTTGAAAAACCACATTGCAAGTGTGGGGGCCTATCTGAATGGGGATGTCAATTTCCCCCATCACCTCCTGCCGACTACCGTCAAAGGCTCGTACTACCATCGAACTTGGTTTTAGACGTGACGCACTAAAAGGAAGCTTCTCCAAGGTGGTCTTTGGCATCACATTTAAACTTGAACCATTGTTGATGAGCACTTTAGCGACGACATGGTCCATGCATCTGATAGACACATGTAGAGCTTTGTTGTTCCCTCTCCCCTCGACGGGAATCTCTTCTTCCGGGAACGCGATATAGTTATTGGTAGTTATATGATTAACAATGCCTTCAAAACCCTCAACTGAGATGTCGCGTGCCACGTGGGCTTCATTGAGGACCTTTACCAATAGTGCACGATGAGGCTCGGAGTTTATGAGTAATTCGAGCAAAGAGATCCCTGTCGGAGTTTTATTCAGTTGCTCAACTACTTTAAACTCGCTTTGTTGGAAGAGACGAAGAAACTCATGAGCCTCTTCCAAGGTCACCACCTTTCCTTGAAGACCTTCTTTCTTTTCTGCTCCTTTTACCACTGGGGGATCCACTTATTTTTAGGGGGTGGCCACGTCTGCGGGCTCTTGGATCATGGGTGCTTTCCCCTTGGAGGGAAATTCCGCGGAGTGAGGGGGAGCGAACACCCGGCCACTGCGGGTTACGCCACTAAGGTCGGTAATGTTGGTCACCTTGGCTGACAAGGAGTCAACCTCGATTGCAGCCCTTTCTCCAAAAGCGGGAGGGGTGTACTTCCATGGAACGACCTTATTGCTTTGATAGGAAAACGACGTTGGCTTGGGCGCTGCCGGGGGGTACTTGGACCTGGAGCCGGTCACATTCCTAGTGAAACATATCACTAGGGCTTTGGGGGTTGGGGGAATCTTCCTTTTTGCCGACTGCATGCAAATATGTGGTTCTTCCCTATCTCCCTCGGACACTTCGAGCTGCCCCCAGTCCATGAGTCGCTGAAGTAACTCTTCCACCATGGGGCAGGTTTCCATATCGTGTGATTCCCTGAGATGAAACAGACATTCCTCACTTTTGCTTCCGCCACAAGAACCATGCATGCTGCCTGCAGCGACTGGTAGATGAATCATCTAGATGTAGCCACATCTTCTAACCTCTTTGCCCCTGACGACCTATCGTTTTCGATGGCGTTTACGCTAGCTCCTCCATGACTGGCTAGTGGATTGGTTTTAACGTTGGGGCCCTCCTCTTGGAATGATAGCCAGCCGACATTTATGAGGTGTTGCACCTTATACTTGAACGACAGGCAAGAGTCAATGTTGTGTCCGGGGGCTCCACTATGGTATGCGCATGTGGCATTTGAGTTGTACCACATGGGGTATGATGGTTGGAAGACCTTCTCGGGTATGGTCACCACCAAATGATTTTCCAATAATGAGGGCCACAACTCAGAATATGCCATGGGAATAGGAGAGAACTCGTCTTTCAGGGGGCGTCGTGCCTTGTTATAACTCGTGCCAGGAGTTTGTATTATTGGCTGGCCAGGGAGTGGCTGGAGCTGTGTGTTGGGCAAGCGTTTTTTTTGTTGCGGGAGGCCCTTCCACTTAAGTTGGGAGGGGACTTCCGGCTCGGATTGAAAAGTTCGGGTGGTTGTGTTGGTATGAGTTTTGGGCATTTTGGGGCGTTTTCATCCATGTTGGGGCGGTGGTGACCGCGTGGATATCTCCTTCCTTTTTCTGCGTGCCCACCACTGGGGCTCTTCTATTGTTGTTAGGGGCAACGTTGGAGGCATATTCAAACTTGCCTTTCCTCAGTCCGGACTCGATTCTTTCTCCGGCGAAGACGAGGTCTGCAAAATTAGTCGGCATATATCCTATCAGCTTCTCGTGATCATTTCCCTTTCAGTCATAGGTGGGACGACTTGACTGCTAAGTCTCTCCACCTTTGAGCATACTCTTTAATGGGCTCGTGTTCCCGCTTGGTCATGCTCTGAATTTGATTCCGATCAGGAGCCATATCTGTGTTGTATTTGTACTGCCTAATGAAGGCAGTTTCCAAGTCTTTTCATGACACGATCTGAGAAGCTTCCAGATTGGTGTACCACGCTACTGCTGCTCCGACTAAGATGTCTTGAAAAAAGTGCATTAACAGCTTTTCGTCCGTAGAGTATGCCCCCATCCTTCGGCAATACATCTGAAGATGACCTTTTGGACACGTCATCCCTTTGTATTTATCAAAATCTGGTACTTTAAACTTGGGAGGAATGATGATGTCAGGTACCAGACATAGATCCGCTAAATCTGAGAACGAATAGTTGTCGAGGCCTTCTACCGCTCTCAGCCTCTCTTCGAGTAGATCAATCTTTCCCTTGACTTTTGCAAAGGGAATGAGTTCCTTAACGGGTGCGGATGGAGATGGGACATGGCGGACTATGTTTGGTTGGGGCAACTCATGGGGGGCTGGTTCCTTGAGGGGAAGTAGAGGGCCTAAATGGGCCTCTCCATCATCATCTTCTTGCAGAGGATAGTCGGCATGAGGAGGGAGCCGCCCCTCGAAGGTAGGGGCTTGGCTCAAATCGTCTGGAGCGGTACGGGGAGTGAAGTCTGGAGGCAAACCATAAGGGTAGGCTTGAGGACTATACCTCCGATTAAAACCCGTCGCGTTTCTGTCTCGGCCCAAGTTTATTGCGGGCTGTAGCACCGGTTCCGCTTCCCTAGCTGTATTGGAAGCGGCCACCGTAGCATTATCTTCTATAGTTTTTTGAAGTTTTAGCATGGCCTCCGTGATAGATGCCATCTGATCTTTTAAGGCCGATACGTCGGCCTTCATCTGTTCTTGCACTCCCTCTTCGTTATCCATCTTACTTCTGGATCAGGTGTTATAGGGGTTCCTTTGCGCTTTTTTAGTTATGGTGAGTTCCCTAAAGAAACAAACAGTAGTGAGTATGCCACCAAAACATGAATATGCTAATGAATGATCATAGCACTTGGATCCACCTCAGGGCCTTTTCAGACAACGTGATGAGTTTCAGAACTTCTTTTCTATAAAAAGGAACAAAAGCTTTTATCTAGCCAAGATCATACAAAAGTGTTACAACAGAAACTAACGGTTTCTAATTATATGGGCCATTAAATCTATCATGTGTTGACGGTAATTGATTAGCCCGTGAATTTCCTCTGGGGCTAAACACACTTCGGCAATGGCTTTTGCTTTGGCTAGTAGTCACGGGAGGTCTTGACTTCCATTTAAGGTCAAGGCGAACCTATCCATCCACATGGTCGCTTCTTGATGCAATTTATCAATCACCCTCCCTCTTGCTTCCTTCTCGGCGTACGCTTGTGTGAAGTCCTCTACTAGTTTTTGTTCATGGGTCAAAGACTGGCTTAACTCTTCTTTATACTGCCCTATTATAGCTAGCATGCTTTGTTCCATGGCTTCTAAGTGTTGGGCCAAACTTCTCTTGGATCTTGAGCAAGCAGCTAACTCCTCCTTTAATACCATGCCATGTACTCGTGACTTGTCTCTTTCCTCTCTCCGGAGCTTGAGCTCATTGTTGCTGCCCCACAAAGCTCCTCGGAATTTATCTTGGCCATGCTCTTCCTTGCGAGCCCTCTTGGTTTCTTGTTCAAGGGCTCTTGCGGTAGCCGCATTTTCCTCTCGTAACTCGGCACACTCTTTCCGGATGTTTGTAGCGGCTGACTTGAATTTTTCTTTGGCGAGTCTTGCCTTTCCTAGCTCTGATTTTAGAGCTTGGACTTCTTCATCCTCTTCCGGAGCTTCGAAGTTCTCCTCGTTGATAATTTTCAACTTGGAGAGCCAATCTAACCCTCATGTATGAAGTCTTAGCCATTCATGATAACCACCGATGATGCCATTACGGATGCCCCTAAGTTATTTATCTTTCCTTAACGGGCTTTCCCACGCCTTGTGGACTCTTTGTACAATCTTGAGACTTTGCGCGCCGAAATCCCTCACAAGGAAAGGCGAGAGGCTCTCTTCCGTCGGTGCTCCCCTCATGGGGTACCCTAACTATCTTATGGCAAGTGTGGGATTATAGTTAATACAACCCCTCGTCCCTATCAACGGAACGTTTGGGTAGTCCCCACATGAGAAGACAACTCCCTCTTTTCCTTCCTTCCATCGAGGAAACCAGTTGATTGTGCTGCCTCATATCCCAGCCAAGTATTAGTCCCAATCTACTCTTCTCTTTTCGACGCACGAGCGATAACTTTGAAGCGGACATGGGTGCTTTATGTCTTGTTGGAATAGGTGCAAAACCAACCACACACAAAGAATGGTTTGGGGTATAACAAGCAAACTACCTTATCTAAGAAAACCAAGTTTGCTTCCTTCAAAAAAGCGAACCCAAAAAATGTCTCCAAAAAGAAAAACATAATGCATTCTAAGCTTAAAGCAAAGACTTGTCATTATTGCATGAAAAGAGGACACGCATCTTATAAATGCTATGTTAGAAGATTTGTAGTTCCTAGAGAAAATGTGTTGGGATTCCTAAAGATTTAGTTATGGAAATTAACCTCATTGGACCCAACCTCAATTTGGTTACGAAGCCCAACTCTCTTTGAGGTTTCGCTTGTAATGTGGTTTCCTGCCAGTTCTCCCTTCGCCAGTATCCCAAATTCGTGAATATTAATCAGTTCACGCTTAGTGTTCGATTAATTGCCTCTGAGCCTAACTTGCGTTCATGCTTAATGGACGAAGGGCTAACTGGTGTATGTGGTGCCTAATCACGTATTGAAAACCCTAAGTTGATTTTCGCTTAGTAAATTGAAATAGGGTTGGATTAAGTGGTTGACTGTTAGGGACGAATTCTCCATAACCCAGGATAAGAGAATGGCTTCTGAATCATAGGAAACAACCCGTTTTTAATATTAGTAGTTTCGTATTCCAGTTTACTTGTTCTGCTCTTTAATCACAAAACAAACAAACCCCCCCCCAATCGTTACTGTTACTGCAAGTATATTATGAACTTTTGGTTTGTCACTGCTCGTTGGGAAACGACCTAGGATCACTTCCTAGTTACTGCATTTTCATGTTTATTTGATTCGGGTACGGCGTCGATCACTCATGGAAAATGCCCAAAGACAATTGTGATAGTAGGGTACATTTGATGTTAGTCGCTCATGCAGACTCCTCAAGATTCCTTTTTGAATCCCAAGATGGCCTTTGTGGTATAAATTATTTCGGCATCAGCCCATTTCATCAAGTTTCAGCGGGATCGCCAAACCCTTGGCATCACTCTATGACCTTAAATTAGGAAAGTTTCACTTGGTCACATACCAAAGTGTGACAATTCATTGCCATCCTTCAATGGGGCGCACGATCGGTCCCAAAGTCTTATGTTTTCTTGTTGTGCAGAATAATAGAAGGTATTAAACAAAAAAGAAAGGGACAAACCCTAGGATCAATGTTTCAATTGATTGATTAAATGTCAAATGGCTTCAATGTCGTCACCCAAAATTGTCAAGTGACTAAGTCAAACAAAACATACCCTAGGATCAATATTTTGGATTCGGTCGGCTCACCCAGGCTAGTTGGTTTCTTCACCATGAAGTTATTTGGTGGCCCAAGCAAGCCAGAGGCTAGCATGGGCGAGCTAGGGTCCAGGAAAACCAAGGAAAAGACCCTTTTGCCCCTTTTTTGGTATTTTTAGCATTCTTGATCAAAACACTGAATGATCATCTATTCTGCACTGTAACTGGCGTTCAACACCATAAGCCGACTAGAAAGGATCAAAAGATCAATGATCGATAGTCCCTGGACGAAATTAGGGTATGACAATATTAGATTAAGGTTTCATTATTTTTTAGCCTTGTATTTAGGGCTCCATAGTGTAGGGAGGGTACCCTAATAATGTAGGATTTTTCAGCCCTTGTATTTTAGGGCACCAAGACTAGTTTTTGTATTATAGGTAGTTTTGTAATTTCTCATGCATTAAGTGCACTATTTGATGTGTGTGTTGGGAGAGAAAATTAATTGAAGGTTGTTCTTCTTCTTAGGGGTAGATTTCTTCACTAGATTCTTCCCCTTTTTCTTCTTCACTTTCACTAAAGGAAGGTGAAGTAGTAGCTTCATCTTGGCTACTATAAATGTCTTGGCCCCTCATAATAATGGTTTTCTTGGTGGGGCATTGAGAAGTAATGTGTCCTCTTCCAAGACATTTAAAGCACTTTATAGAGCTATTCTTCTCTTGCATACTAGCCTTAGGGGGTTGTTTTTCTATTATCTTCCCCTTATCATCTTTAGGCTTAGAAGGTGCCGCCCCTAAGATGCCTTGACCTTGGTCTTTCTTTGGATAAGAGTGAGAGCCATAAGATTTTGAAGTAGACTTCCTTTTTAAGTTGTTGCTCTACCCTTATTTCCCAATATAAGTAAGCCTCTACATTGTACTTCCCATGGAAGTATGGGAGGTTAATGTTAGCCTCTTGAGGCTTTTTTTCCTTTCCTCTCCTATGGGAGTGAGGTCTAAGATGTGACCTATGCCTTTCTTCATAATAGTCACAAAGTTCTTCACTTAGGCTCTTGCAAGTGTCATGACTACTATAGGAGGAATGTTTTCTTTTCTTAACTCTTTTATTTTCCTTCTTTCTTCTTCCCTTATTTATTCCCTCTCATCTTGATTTATTTCTACCCTCTCTTTTCCATTTTCTTTTCTTTCTAGTTTTTCTTTCCATGACTTAAGGGAACTCAACTCATCTAAATTCTAGATAGAGGGTCCTTATGACTAGTACCCTCACCATTAACACTAGATGAATGATGACTCATGTTGGTTCCTAAGTTGTGGTTCTTTCTTGTTGGGGGTTTGTAAAAGGTAAAAGCTAGGGTTTAAAAGAACTCAAGATAACTATGATAAGCAAGAAGAAAGTATTATGTAATAACAAGATAAACTAGGCATGACTAGTAAAGAAAATAAGCTATGAAAGTAAGCAAGAAATTAAAGTACAAGAAATGTAAACTAGGTGAATCCTAAGAGTGTTTGGATTACCACATTTAAGGTTCCCAACAAAATACTCACTATCCTAAGGGAAAATTGCCTAAAATTATTACACACAAATGGAAGTTTGGTAACCTATTGGAGGCTCCAAACACACTTCAAATGAAAGGCCTTTTTGTTACAAAACTTGAAAGCAATGAAGGTAAGTAAATTGCCAATTACAAAATTACAAAAAGGTCCTAAATTTTGGTGGTTGTTATCTCTTTGTTGATTCACTCAATTTGAAGTGCTTCTTAGTCCAATAGCTCTTAAGGTGGTTGGCCCCTTGTTTCTTGACTCAAATTCTTCAAGGGATGGCACCAATCCTCCTTTCCAATTCCCTATATGGCAACTCACAAACAAGGAAACAAAGAGACAAGCAATAACCAAAGACCAAAAAAATGGAATGAAATTTAAACCAATAGAGTTTTAGAAAGACAAATTTACAAGGATTATTCAACAATTAAAGTAATGAAAAGCACATAAAAGCAAGCTAGGTCTCAAAGAAAAACCTAGAATGGCTCTAGAGTAGAGTAGAAAAACTAAGAAAAAAAAGACTCAAGAAACCTTTAGTTTTGGAACTTGTTTTCACACTACTTTTCAATTGAAATATCAGAACTAAGATTGGTATAAAATAGGCACCAATTATAGAACAAATTTTGAGCCAAAACAACAAGCATACTCCCCTTTCACTTTTTTTTCCTGGACACTAATTTTCCTGCCAACTTGTGTGGTTTTTCTTATTTTTTTTCCTTTTATTCAAATTATTTGGTTCTTTTTTCTAATTTTTTTTTTCCAGATGTCTATAAAATTCAGTAAAAGTTTCAGCTCAAAATTCGCAGTGACCAAATCCCAGTTTCAAGCTGCCAGCACCAGCGATTTCAAACTTTGAATTTTCTTAAGCATGGTATATTGATTGCCTTAGGCTTACTTTCAACCTTCCTATGTATGTTGAACTCACTAGGCTCGTTTACCACACTTTTAGGAGTTCAATATTCACTTAGGATCAAAATTTCAGCCAGCAATTCAATCACCAAAACTCAAATTCACAATAGACACAAGCATAAGAAAACCTAAAAGTTCAAGAAAAGGTTCACAATCAAAGACTCTCTAAGAATTTTGCATGAACATGTTAAGGACTAAATAACATGCAAGATTTGACCCAAAATTCAAATGATAGGCTAAGAATTGAGAGAATACATGAACAAATGTATCTAGAATTCAATCAACAAAATTAAAATTCAACACAAACTTAGAACATAATGTGACAATTATTATGACTAAACATGACTCTAACACAACATGAATGAAGTGATTTACACTTAGATTTTTGTGTTTTCTTTTCTAATCAATATTTTGCAAGAAAATTGAGATCTAAAGGTTTAGCATAAGAAGATTATGACTGAAAAATGATAGAACCTAAAATCAACACAAAAACATGATTCAAGAATAGATCTATAAAATTTGAACCATAGAAATGCAAGAATAAGTGTAGATCTAAGATTTAATCAGTTTATTTTTTTGAACATACTCTAAACAGCACCAAAACACAAGACAATGGAGGAGATACATGGAGCAGAAGATGAAGAGCGAGGAATTAAAGTGAATTGATCGAACAAAAAGATAAAGGAAGCAAAAGAACATCACCTAGATGAATATGCTCTTGATACCACATGATGTAGCCCCATGTAGAGCTTGTAGGCCTTGGATCCTCTTCATCAATGGAGTCCTTTGCTTCTTGAAGATCAATGGCAGCGGAATGGAGAAGCAAGAAAGATGATTGAAGATGCCACTTCAAGGAGAAGATGAGTCAAGAACAAGCTCACCACCATAGGAAGCCATGGATAAGAGCTTGAAGGTAAGAGAAGATGAGTGGAGGGAGAGGGAGAGAGGGGGAACGAAATTTATGCCTCAAATGAGGTCTGAACTTTGAAGTCTAATTTGTCAAATGATCAAAGTTTCAAAATGCACACACATGGCCACTATTTATAGCATAAGTGTTGTCCCAACCTACCCTTCGGCGGGATGGCAACGCGAGGCTCAAGGGTGCGTCTTCCAAGGAGGGAAAACGTGCAGAGTCACCACCAATGTTTATTCGAGGAAAGCGTCGAAAAAAAAATCAAAAGCAGGTCTACGAACTTTAAGAATAAAAGGTTCAGCAGTTGTTTTTACGCATAGGGAAGGTATTAGCACCCCATGCGTCCGTCACAAGGGACGACAGCCTTTAATTAAAAGTGCAAAATCATGACTTTAATTTTATTTTATTTTCCCTTTTTTATGTTTTTATCTTTTTGGGGTTGACAAAAGTGGGGCTTTTGCTCCTACGTGTCCTCAATTGCAATAAGGAACTCAGACCTACGTAGTTCTTTGAGAAAAGCAAGAAAATTATGCGAGGTGTTGATTTTAGACTTTTAAACAGTTCATTTTAACCGATAAAAAAAACCGTTTAAGGCGTTGGACCTTGAAACGATTTCAAATGACCTTTTTGTGGGCAAAAGCTTGATTTGTGAGTTGATTTTAGCTTTAGTTTCACTTGGTTATTTTTCAACTCATTAAAAGAGAACTTTCAAAGTAAATGTCCAGTTGAAACTTATTTATTTTTATATTAACCGAGGTTACAGCATGAACGATCGGTCGAATTTTATTTTAATGATGATTAAACGAGATTACTACATAAATGATCAGTTGAAATTCATTTAAAAAAGGTGATTAAACAATATTACAACACAAACGATCGGTTGAAATTCATTTTAACATTAATTAAGTGAGGTTACGGCTTAAACGATCGGTCTAAACTCGCTTAAAACGAAGAAAAATAATACCAAAAGTAGATGAGATGAAAATGAAAACATACAAAGCAAGAATGGACCCCTAAGGGTGCATAGAATGAATTCAAAGCTTTGAAATCAAAAACTAACCGATTGAAGATCGACGAACGATGAAGAATGGACGAAGAACGGTGAAGAACATTCATGGAATTGGTCACGGGAACATCATGGAAGCATTACGGAAGCGCATCGGCCTTGATTTTCTCCTTCTTTCTTCTTCTCCTCACTAATCTTAAATGAAATATGCTTAACAAGGGTGTTGAACCACTTCCCTTCCGCCTTTCACGCCCTTTTATAACCAAAATAAGGGAGGAGCTTGCCGCCGAACTCGCCCCAGCGAGCTCAGCTCGCCCAGGCGAGTTGGTGGCTTAGTTCAGAAGCAACCTTGCTCGCCCAAGCGAGCTAGTTGCTTCTCCCCTGAGTTATCCAGTGGGCCTAGGTGGGCCTAGGGGCTGAGGAATGTTCCAGAATGGACCATTTTGCCCCTACCTTGAGTTCCTTACCCATTTCTTTCCGAAACGTCGCAAAACCCTACGGATTGTGCAGTGATCGCGGTTAAGCAGCTCAACTCAACGGGAAAAAATCCCTATGCTGACAAAAATTGCCCTCATTCTGAATATCTTGCTCATTTCTTTCTGTAATGTCATGAAACCCTACGGATTGCATAGCGAATGATGTTAAGCAGCTCAACTTGGCCGGCGAAAATTCGCATGTTGACAAACAATTGTCCCCGGACAAAATTAGGGTATGAGAAGTGTCACACAAAATTAAAGAGAAATTTGAATTTCTATTCAAATTTCACTTGAATTTTAATTTGAATTAGTGGAGCCAAATTCGGAGTCAAAATTTCACTAATTATGATTAGTGAATTTTAGTTATGGTTCAGCCCACTAATCCAAGATCAAATCCAAGATTCTCCACTATGTGTGTTTAGGTGTTATGAGGCATGTAAAGCATGAAGGACATGCACAAAGTGTGACTATATGATGTGGCAATGGGGTGTAGCAAGCAAATGCTCATCTCCCCCTTAGGCTGGTCCAAAATTTAATTGGATTGAGCTTCTCCCAATTCAATTAAATTTCTCTCCCAACACACACACACATCAAATAGTGCACTTAATGCATGAGAAATTACAAAATTACCCCTAATACAATAACTAGTCTATGTACCCTAAAATACAAGGGCTGAAAAATCCTACATTACTAGGGTACCCTCCTTACACTATGGAGCCCTAAATACAAGGCCCAAAAATAATGAAACCTTAATCTAATATATACAAAGATAAGTGGGCTCATACTGAGTCCATGGGCCCAAAATCTACCCTAAGGCTCATAAGAACCCTAGGGCCTTCTCATGCATCTCTGGCTCAATCTTCTTGGAGTCTTCTATCCAATGCCCTTTGGGAGTAGGATTGCATCACCCTAAGGCTTGTGTCAATCAAGAGCTCAGTGTGTTTAAGCTTTAAGGATTTGATGATCACTTTCCTTTACCATTTCTTTTGATTTTGTTTTTTATTTTGAGATAGGGTTTCTCACATTCTTGTTGTAGGGTTCAACAAGGTTTTTGGATTTCTTTGTAGGTTTTAATCTTGGTTAAGGTTACTAAGGGGTTTTGAGTTGATAGGGTTTCAACTCTTGGAATTTGTCTTGTAGGTTTCAAGGGAAAAGTAGATTGTCAAGGAATTGCATGTGCATAGTGTTTATACTTTGGTTATCTAATAGTGCAATATTCTAAGGGATCTTAGAACAATTGAATGTAGGTCTTCTTAAAGATTAAACCAATATAAATTTTGTGTGATTCTCTTTTTCTCTAACCCTTGGTTTTGCGAATCAATCTTGATACTAGAATTGATATGTGTAGGCCATAAAACTATGTTTTCTAAGGTTTTTGAATTCATTGGTTTATTGTGTTGTTAATCTTTTACAACAAGATTGTTGAGAAAACCTTGATTTCATAAGAGAACTTGATTTTAATTGAAACTAATAAATAATTGGTCTAATTTCAAAGAATCTATTCAACCCCCCCCCCCTCCCTTTCTAGATCCTCAGCTGTTCCAACAGGGATTTTCAGGGAAGGTGAGGGATCAAGTTATTCAAGGGTTAAGAGATGCATAGAAGCAATTGAGTTTGTATGTAAGAGATGACAAAACTGGGTAAATGAAGATTGGGTTAAGGAAAAATTAGTAGTTCCATGAAGGGTAAAGAGGGAGTTATGGTGAGAAAAAGTGATGGAAGGGATGGCAAAATCAATTGTAGGTTTACCTAGGCTACTAAGCCATTCAATGCTTAACACAACATTTGCACCTTAAATTTGGAGGAGGTAAAATGGAATAGAGAAAGAATGTACTTGTAGTGTGATAGGAATATTATGACACATACCCTGACCTTGTAGTTGTTCTCTATTGCCCACCATTGTTGAAAACTTCGGGGTCGATGAAGTGGGTAGTTGGAGGTGGCCAACCATCCTTGGTTGTAAAATATTGTGAGAACAATCAAAATCCATTAGAACCATAATAGGAAGACCAACAATAAGGCCTTGAAACTTTAGTGTTTTAGGAGAGGGATGGCCAGTGAGAGCTTGACAGGAAAGTTGAAAATGAAGGGACTCATCCTTTGTATGTGGCTCATCTTGTGGTGGATCATAAGAAGTGTCCTCGTCTTCCTTAATTAGTAAGAGGTGAAAACGACCAAAAGTGCATTTATGACCTAGGATGAATTTATTATCACAATGGAAGCATAAGCTTTGAGCTCTTCACTCCTCTAGTTAGGTAGAAGTGAAACGTCTAGTGGGTAGGGTAAAGGTGGCTTTAGGGGTGTTGGAAAAGTTGGGAACATGTTTGATGTTAGAAGTGGAAGAAAGATTAATGGAAGTAACAGTTGTGGTGTAAGGACAAAAAGGCTTAGGTTTTAAGTCTTTAATCTTGGATTCAATTAATTTAGCAAGGCCTATAGCTTTCGAGATAGAACAAGGAAGTAAAATGGCCAATTCCATTCTAATTTCATCATTTAAACCAAAAAGAAAAAAATTAAGAATAACTTCATGTGGAAGTCCAACCACCATATTACATAATTTCTCAAAAGTATCTTGATAATTAAAAAAAAAAAAACTAGTTTGGCGTAATTTAAACAATTTAGCTTGATGATTTTCATAAGACGAAGGGCCAAAACCTAGTTTCAGTGATCTAGTAAGAGATGGCCAATCTTGGAGCTAGTTATTGTGAAACATCCACTTAAACCAACTAAGTGCATTTCTTTTCATATAAAAAGCAACTAGATGTAAAGGATGATTCAATGGAATCTGGTATAAGGAAAAAAAAATGTTCTACTTGGAATAACCAGTCTAGGGGTTCTATATTGTCAAAAGAAGCAAGTTGAAGCTTAAGGGGGCATTTTATGGGTGAGGAAAGGGTGTGTTAGGTTGGGGGTTGAATGTTGGGGTCATGCCAAACATTAGGTTAAGGGTAGGGGTGGGTAAAGGGAAAGTAAGACCAGACGGGGTGTATGATGGACAAATGCTATTAGGGATAAAGGGTAATAGGGGATGTGAAGATGGGGTAACTGGAGATGTAAGAATAGTGATTGCAAATGGGATAAAACCAAGTGGAATAGAATAAATTGTAAGGGTGGTAAAAATACCTGGTGGAAGGATTTGTGGTGTTGGGGAAAAAAATCTGCAATGGAGAAGTAACAAATACCTAGGAAAGGGTAACCATGAAAGACAATTTGTCCATTAAAGACTCCATGGTCTTCTGCAATGTGACATAACGACTATCTTGGATTTGCACCTGATTATCCATGTAGGTTTGTAAGACCCCTAACCTTTTAGCAAGACTTTGGAAGGCATCATCCATCTTATCTGGTTTAAAAGACATGGGTAAAGGATGAAAGCACCAAAGTGATAGAGAACTACTAGATGAATTAGGGTAAACTCAACAAGAAGAAACACAATAGAAATATAAAAGAGAGAAAAAGAAATATTTATTGATTCATCATAAAATGACTCTTCAAATCCTACAATAACATACTCATTCTTATCTCCCTAATGGATCTAATGGGGTCTAAGGATAATTGAGTATTTAGGAAAAACATAATAAAGGTCCTAAATTGGGCTCAACAGTCAAGTTACAAGAGATATATGATTTCTTATAAGGGAGTTACTATTAGTGCCATGATAATTGCTCTTGGACCCTACCAAGGGGCTGAGACTTTTTTATTCCAAAAATACCTTACCCATGGAATCACGATTCCGTTGTACAAAATATACAATTGAATTCGTTACACGCCAATTTTCGCCCTCGTTATTCACACCCATGACTCCATTGTATCCATAACACGAAATCATGATTTTGTTGTTATATTTTGTAGCACCCCTATAACAAAACTAAATCACGATTATGTTGTGAATAATATTTTTAACACAATGGAATCATGATTCCATTGTGCTTAAAAAATTATTCACAAAGGAATTGTGATTCCATTGTGATAAAAAAAATTATCCACGACAGTATATGGATTCTGTTGTGTTTTTTTTTAAGAAAAAACACATTTATGTGGAGCTTAAATGTGTTTTTTTTTAATTGAACACTGCAACGCTGCATTTATTGTCCATTTATTGACTGTGACTAAGACTGCTTTTTTCTTAAACGTATTGATTGAACACCAATTCTTGCAAGACGTATTTATTGAACAATAGTTTTTCCATATATGCATACCAATTGTATTAAATATAGACACAATCTAAGCCATTTATGTTTTCAGTGTCATCTAAACCATTGATGGGATATGAGTCATGAGAGAATAGTAGACCATGTAATATAAATAACAGTAGGGATTTAATGTCATCAAAGGTTGTAGAATTTTACTTAATCTTTTTCACCATCAACCAATTTACATTGGTGATGGTTGTGTTGAATATGAGTGTATGAAGCTTAAACGTGATAATGATGTGGAAAAATATTTTTCATCTTTTCAGAATTTAGTAGCAAAGGTCTGATTGAGTTGAATTTAAATTTTGGTCGATCTCTAGATGAAATCATTGCCCTGATGCGCAAACCAATGAAACCAACATCTGCTGATGAGGTCATTGCTCTGATGCAAATTAAATTTGTGTTGTCATGTTTTTACTTTATCAAAATTGTACGTTGTTTGTTTATTTTATTTTCAAAAAAGTTTGTATTATTAGTGTTTATTTAGTTGTTGTTTATCCAAATGTTTTTTTACAAATCAATTGAAGAGTTGTTAGTACTACTAGGTGTGTGTTGTTTAAACGGTTGACGAAGACAAAAAATAGGTAAATGAAACACACCATCAACTAAACAAAATATATGTCAAAGCAATAAAAATCTATACAAATAACAATAATTAAATAATCATCCACCTCTGCCACCCTTCCTACCACCCTTGGCTGCCCTCTTCCTTTGCCTCTCTAAGTTGCACCTAACTTCGAAACCCTCCTGCAACAATTGCAAAGATTGTTGTATGGTCTGATGATGACTTGTTTCCTCTAACATAACTTCGAGGCCCAATAAGCTCTGCATGGTGCTTGACACCATCCAAAACTGATCTTGCAAAAACAATGTCAATTACTAACTATTTTTAAAGTGACAATTTAGGGGGGAAAATTAACAAAATCCATTTTGATTTACCTAGCAAGAGTAGTCTCCACCTGGTACATACTCTGCCAGTGGTTGCCTAGGCGGTAGCTGTATTAGGATAGGCGGTAAATGTACAAGAAGACGTGGTGGCTCTCCCTCCTCTGGTGGAATGGCATAGGAGTGGGAAACCCAATAAAACCAAGGCAAATAGTCAGGGGTGCAATCCCAAGGACCCTTGGGTGGCACAGCATCGCCCATTAAATGACATGTTGCTACCACTCTACCCACTCTGTATCAGACGCCTCATACGTGAGACACTATGGTGGATGGCATGGGATGCACTAAACATGTCCAAATTTCCTCAGCACCCTTTCTAGAAGATAAAGCCACACGTTTGTCTCATACCTGATGAAGCCAGAGAAAAGGGCTTGTTAAGGAAAAGGCCTGACACCAACAACAACATCCATCTAGAGGTCACTAGCTTCTCCCTGATCAGATAAGCTTGCCCAATGCCTCGTGTTGGCTTCCATCTGTTGGTTATCAGGTCATCCAAAGCACTGATCTCAGGCTCGAAATAGCCAATAGTGGGCAGATGTGCAAACACCCAAAACTATAAAAAAAAAACATGGTCAAAAAAATTAATTACGGTAATAAAGAAAAAACATAGATAATCACAATTAACAATTATTTACTTACCATGACTAATGACATGTAACCTCCAAATGTCATGTAACCTCCAACATGTTTGCTGGTGTACTAGCTCGCATATGAGAGATGGTCGTATGGGTATGCCAATGCAGAGACTCCCCAAGCATACCAATGACAACCATCCAAGTTGTTGAGGTAGTGGAGGTAGGCAACATGGATGTGAGTCGAGGACTTGTTGGCAAATATCATATTACCAACCAAGTGGAAAAGATAAGTTGTGGTAGCCCATATGTACGATCCTGACTAGATGTATTGGTGATATAGGTCTGTCAGCCACGTCAACCCAACCCTGGAACCTGTAGTGGTTGCCGCTATAACCTCCTCCTCTGTCGAAATGCCAAGGCAAGTCATGAGCAAAACCTTAACAACCTATCTAGTGAAGGCGGAAGGGACATGATCAATGGCCTGTCTGTCACAAGCAAGTGCAAGAGACATGACACATCATCCAAAAGTGATGGTCATCTCTCTGACAAACAGATGGAAAGATGAGGTCTCGTGGTGCCACCTCTCCACAAGGGTATTCACAAAGCCCTTGTTTGCGGCAGGGTATTGGGCCATAACTAAGGTTGATAATCCCCACCGCAACACATAAGCTCTCATTGTCAGCTCAGTGGGGAGTGGTAAGACCTGGCCACTGTGGCTGACCAGCTTCATCTTTGGCCACAGCTGTTAGATCCATACATGACCAACATAGTCGTCCCTATAAGATTGAGTTAATGACAAATCAACTAGACCTCCTCCAAATAGAGGTCCAATGATCCTGTCAGATGCATGTACCACTGCCTATGACTCTAGCTTTAGATTTGGCTCTACCGACGGATGTCATCGTCCACATGCTGACACGATCAGCCTCCAATGTCTCTCCAACATCCCCCCTTTGATGTATGGGGCCCACACCAAACAATCACATCCAACCACATATGAAGCATGTTTGGTACGAGTCATCTAAAATCAAAGGAAAAATAATTAAATTGTTAATAACAAAATAACAAAAAAATTAGTTATTAAAAATAATAACAAAATTTAAAAAGAAAACTTTAAATCTCACGATGGAATCACGATTTCGTTGTGTGTTCTAGCATGAACCACAACAGAATCACGATTCTATTAAAGGTTATGGGTTGTGGCATGAACCCCAACAGAATCATGATTTCGTTGTGATTTTTGGCAAGATCGACCCATAACGAATAGCAAAACCCACAACAAAATTTTGATTCCTTTGTAGAGAGATCTACAATAAAATCGTGATTCCATTTGTGTCGTTAAAAAAAATAACGAAATTATAATTATATTGTAGATCTCTATAACAGAGTTGAGATTCCATTGATTACAAAACCGCAGAAAAAAATACTAGATTAGGGGAAATAAAGATGCTGAGAAAAAAATTGGTATGAAGTTAGTTTAAAGATTTGGTACAACAGTGCACAAAGTTAGACCTTTTAAAAAAAAAAAACTTTAACCTTTATTTTTCTTGGGTTCTATTAGATTAGCAAAAGGGAAGAGGGAATAAATATTTTTTTTTATCTAGCTTCTTATTTATAGAATGCTATTCATACAATAATCAATTCACGACTAATTACAAATTGCATCATTCTTTGTATACTCCGTATATAAGTTATATCAACACTCTGAACTTCATCAAAGATTGCTTTAAGAACATTCCTAAGTTTTATCATAAATGAGGTTAACTATCTCATCTTAAACAAGATTAACACTACCTTGTGATTTCCAATTACCTTCCATAATTATTTCTTCTTAAAAGTAAAATATTAATCATCCTAAGTTGTTAGGTTTTTAATTTACTGCTTTTAAAACAAACATAAAGAATAAGGGCCTTGTATTGTGCGGTAAGACTTTCTTGCAATCACCTTACAACTCTTACACAAGTTTTTTTTTTTATCAGAGCTGCCTATCAAAACGAAATCAATTTGCAACCAAATAACAATTTTTCCTTGTATCACTAGAATTTTTTAATGAAAATGTAAACTTTTGAAATTGTTACCTTAATCATTAGCCCGAATAACAATACAATTTTACCAAACGTAAATTATGGAAGATGAACCTATGGAATACTTCTAAGTTTCAACTTTCAAGCAACGCCACTGAAAACAAAATTAAAAAATAAAACATCGGTGCCAAGTGATAGACTACATCAAATTGGTTGGCAAAAACCGTACACGCATAATTGATCTTGAATCTATTAATAACTAAGATTTTGGGGAGATACTTTATGGCCCCATGTCATAGTTGTATAGGACTCATTACATTTAAGGAAATTTTAAAGGACCTCCTTTGAACTAGAATAATGAGTTCAAGACCAAAAGGTTTAGGGCTTTCAAAATTTAATCTGATAAATACCTGTTTGGATAAATTTCTTAAGAAAGTATTTTTAGGAGAGAAATAAATAAATAAAAATGAAATGAATTTCTTCATAAGATAAAATTAGCTCACCATTAACTAATTTACAAATATCCTTTCATCTTTCAAAGAAATTATGTGAAAATTTCTACAAATTAATTAATGGAGAATTAATTTCAACTTATAAAAAAATTTATTTTATTTTTTCTTCTCATTTTCTTTTCGTAAAAGTGCTTCTAGAGAAGCTTATATCCAAACAGCAAGTCGTTTACGAAGGTTCTAACCTTTGAAAGAACGAAGTGAAACAACAGTTTCATCTTTTTCTGTCTACACAAATTAAACACCATTGAGAATTCTTCTTCTTTTAATTACCTGTTATTACTATAAATAAATAGTAAAACAAATTTAGATTCTAAACATTTCATGGTTCTACTTTATTTTCACATAAAAAGAAAAAGGAAAAAAGTCGATTCTTTCACCTGATCTGATAAGTACAGAAGATTTTAAAAAGTTTAAGCATTTTCAGCATCACTCATGCTGACACAACTCTCAATACGGAATTCAGTGGAGAAATCCATTTCATCAACAATCCTCCCTCTGTTACAAGAATGTGCATAATATGAACTATCAGCATATAAACACATTATGGAGGATAAGGTATAACTCAAATTGTGACAACATAATACCTTTCAAGAACAAACTTCCCCTCTTTATACTTTTGGTTTCTCTCATGTGCAGACTCCTGGACAGAGAAATGCAATTTTAAAGGGGTCAAATGTAATATGACAGAAGGCTGGAACAAAAGAACACGGAAAAATACATGAAAAATTCTGGTCACCCATGCAGATAGACATTCTAATTCCAAGAGCCTAAAACATCCATTGAAATATTTGCTAAAGGAAAAAGAGACGGGGCAGGAGGAGGATTACATATTTCCAGCCAACTATTTGACCACAGCAACAACAAAAAATATCTGCCACAGTATGCAGTCCCGAAAGCATCAACCTTTCCTCTAGCTCTCCAATTGTGAAGTTCACACTGGATCATGGAGCGAAAACAAAAGCACACCCTTAAGAATTGGAAAATTCAGATCTAGTGATGTTTTCGTATAAGAAAAAGTAGAACCAAACAATTCCCAAAATAGCTTTGATAGGAAAGAGTGTATAGCATGTGTTAGAAAGAGCTTCTACAAAGCTTATTTGGGCTTATTTTATGATCCAAGAACTTAAGCTTAAGCTTAAAATTGAAGTGGTTGGGTTAAGCTTATGAAAATGAAAGTGACACCTTCCTACAATTTCTTTTTAGTTATTTCAACAAAGTTTTATGGTGAATCTTATTAAAATAAGTTAAAAAGAGCTTATCTAGGAAGGTCATAAGTTTAACCAATGAAAATAATTAACTGAATTAAGTGCTTATAACCTAAGCTCTCAGTAGTGATAAGCTCTATATTGAATAGCACTCAACTAACTTGTTTACCTAAGCACACCCCCTTAATCTAGTTCCTGTTTTTCATTAACAATAAAGTGTAAACAAGAAGGGCATTAGCAAACACATAAATACATTTTTTATTGAAAACAGCGTTACATATGAAGAGGAGCTAACTAATTCATGATTAGCTTTCTTCTTTCATATGCCCAAGTCATTAGCTTTGGATATTATGCATTAACTGTTAATACATAAAATGAAATCATTTCAAACCAGCTTTTTTATCTTTCTAGGCATGTGCTCCCTGTACTTCACGCATGGCTTCCATATATTCATAAAATCAGCAATAACTACAAGGAACTAGAGTTAGAAATAAATGCATAATGCCCTCTCCTAAGCAGATCCTAAATGCAAAGGAATCAAGAGTTCATATTTACAATTCAATCAATACAATCTAGTGTAAAGTCAATATGTCATGGATATCGAAGTTAGTCCGGGGCATGCAGCCATGCACATATCCAAACAAAGCATAAGACAAGAATTTCAATATTCAAACCTTGGCATTGCTCTCATTGATCAAGATGTACCACGCATCTGAACTGATAAGGATTTTAAACCCATTTTACATGGACTAGAAAAGTTATCAACTGTTAAAAGAATTTGGCAATGCAAATGTATCTGTAACTAATCAATTTTCTCACATGGAATTCTTAAAAACCATGACTTTAATATAGATCTCAAATCAATTATAATAAATAAATAAATAAAAACAAATAGCAAATACAACAGTTCCCATTCTATATATGTAGTAGAAAAGGTTGAAATGCCTCAGCCTGATACACCAATAAAAAACAATTAAAAATAAATGTAAAAATGCAATTTCGTAAAATGGTTTAACTTAAGCAAAATATGACCATCAAAATTTGCAGATTTCTAGCAGTATCAAATTATGCTTAAATGCAATTTTTAACTAGTAATGTGAAAACACTAAATAACATAAGTCACAAGGCTGTTTTGTTGCTATACACCGCCATCATAACTTGAAATTTAATACTCATTTGTGAATAATGAATTAGAACTAAAAATTACTCACACATTATTGAAGAGATATGCTTTTCCCCGCTGGCAATAAAATGACTGAGAAGAATAGAAAGCAGCTATTAAGATGAGAAGTAATTTAACAATCCAGCAGAACAATTATAGTAACGTACTGGTAGAAACCAAGCAAAATCTACAAGACAGAGATAAAGCATTCAATTAGAAGCAAAAAAGTTAACTTTGCCACCTCTCTCCCCCCATACAAAGTTAACATGTCATCTACATATTTATTTACTATTCAACTAAAATAGTTACTCTTAATACATGAGGGTCCTGAAAAAAAAAACACTCACCACAATAAGATGGACAAAGAAACAGGTATTAAAACTAAAAGAAAGGGAAAATTACACTGACATCTAATGTGGTTTCTTCAAATTTCACAAGATACTCCAACTTTTTTAACACCTACACTAACCACCCTTAATTGTACATTGGGGGTTACTGTAGGTGTTAAAAAGACAAGGGTATCATGTAAAATTACAAGAAACAAGGAATGTCAATGTAATTTTCCCTAAAAGAATGCAGAAAATGCAGTCAACGGTCAGAAAGACATGCTACAACTTTTACTTAAGTCGTTTTTGTTGGACAAGTGGTCTTAATAACTTAAGAGGGGTGAATTAATTTTCCACTAACAAACTTTTAACCCCCTTTTTAAAAGATAGGCTCAGAATGTGGAAGCAGAAGCAATAATCAATTTAATAATGTTCTTTAACCATGCAAGACAAAATTGATTGCAATAAAATAAATGAGATAAGGGAAGAGATAAATACAAACTCAATTTATACTGGTTCGGTCACTTCCCGTGCCTACGTCTAGTACTCAAGCAACCCACCTGAGATTTTTCACTCTCTTTGTAAAACTCTTTTTACAAAGTCTGAACCACACAGGGACAACCCTTCCCTTGTGTTCAGGAATCCTTACAACTTAAGAGACCCTCAGTCCCTTAATCAATCTCTTTGAATAAAAAGAAGAAGATTCTCTCTTTAAGAGAAGGATATTACAATTGAAGTTCCGGGATGAACTCTTAATAGATTTGCAAGTGTTTGCCCAAGAGTTGTTGAGAGAGCATTTGGCAATGAAGTTCTCTTGTAATATCTCTCTTGCTTTTTGAAATCAGGCATATATATAGGCTCTTCGTACCTTTTCAAAATAGTTTGAAGAGATGTGTCTTTTCAAAAAGTTTTTTCTGAATTTTTTCACTGGTAATCGATTACAGGTTTCTGGTAATCGATTACACAGTTATATTTTGAAGGATCATAACTTTTGAATTTGAATTTCAAGAGTTTCGTTGCTGGTAATCGATTCCAAACATCTGGTAATTGATTACAGGTTCAAAATTCAAAATCAAAATCCTTTTTAACATCTTTTTTTAAATTTGTCTACTGGTAATCGATTACACTACCTGATAATCAATTACCAGAGCCTTGCATGTCTTGGAAACACTTTGTTTTGAGGCAAGGTTTGATCTTAAAGTAATCTTGAAGCAAAACTTTGTTTGTTGAAGCAATTTTGTATTAATCTTGAAGCAATGCTTATCCTTTGTAGTAGTCTTGTTTGATTTTTCTTTGACATCATCAAAATTCATGTATTCATACATTCACATTCTCCCCCTTTTTGATGAAGACAATCATTATCAAGCAAATTCTTTTTGACATCATCAAAACCTGCATGATTTACAGTTTTTCTAGTCACATAAAAAAGGACCCTATTTTCCCTTGACTTGAGCATTTAGACACAACATACTGCCTGAGAGATAATCAATTCCTACCCATCATGAGGACAGCTACTATGTAAACACCTCTATTAGAATATCAACCTGTTGTTAGAGATGCAATAATTATAAAGCCCTTCATGTGTCTTCCTTCACCTAACAGATTAAAACTTTGAGATAGTTGGTTCACAACATTGTATTAGAGGTTCTATGGTCAAGTAGTGTAGAGTTCAACCTTTACCACCCTCACTGTTCTAATAAAAAGTTGAATTTCATCATAAAGTAGATGAGCCTGTGCATTGTTCATGCTTCAAGCCGGAAGGGTTCTTGTGTGAGGAGACATGTAAAGCCATTATTATGTCTTCACCTAACAGGTTACACTTTTGCAATAATTGTTTCAACACATCTGCAGACTATTATCCAATGATTTCCATTTTCGAAATTTGATCCTCAATATGGAAGTTATAAAAGTGAACTACACTCTTTGACTGCAAGATGCAATCTTAGCATATCTTTGATTTATCCATGAACAGGATTGAAAAGCAAAAGGATTAAAGTAAAGGATAACAACAATTCATGCAACAAACCAGTATTTCCCAATATGATTTGTTGCCAATATAGTTATTTGGCATCCTTCAACTGTAAGAACAGATGAGCCTAAGAGTTACCATGCAGTATACACTTCCCCACTCTGCATACAGACAACTGCTGGATATAAGCCTCTCTTTTTTCATCAGATTGGCCACAAAGTTCTTTTCTTTTTCTAATAGAGGTAGAATCTGCAATGGGAATGCTAATGAGAAGGCAAAAGAGCAACAGATGGAGTTTGTTTAAGATAACCTAACAGCTGAAAATATGATACTGCCACTGGTGCTGTTCTGAGTTCTGAAGATAAGAGTACATTTTGCCAGTATCACCAAGCCTATATGAATCTTTTATTGCAGCTGTCTTTGCCACAGTAAAAATCCCAATGACCACTCAATCAGATTCAAAAAGCACTTGTTTCCATTGATCAGAGCTTCAAAATACATCTATTCTCCAACTTATTCAGCAGAACCAGATAAATACACATGCCAAGAACTCACATAAGATTGTTGGATTAACAACAAATACTCAATCAAATCCTATGACAAATTTAGTTCAAGGTGTATCTTATCACTGGGTTTAGAAATTATAACCCTGTCATCTAGATTTCACTTGGAAGAATGCAATCTGCAGATTAGAAACGTTCAAGGCAGCAGTCAAGGTCCAGCTTGCTGAGGCTCTAAGGTTATGGGTCAGCTAGGTACACCTTTGGAAATTGGGATGAAAAATTGAGTGATAATTTTAGCATGAAAAGGTCAAACTTAAGCTCATTTTCAATGATTGACCCAAGGTTTTAAAAACGGACCACAACCACGATTTCAGCCACAACGTCAAGGTTTTTGTGGTCTCTGCAACTGCAATTGTGGCCTCATGAACCATATTTGTCCACAATTTCGCACAATATCAAGGATCGTGACAAAACCACTGCAGAACGACCTCAATTTAAAACCTTGTGTGGACCAAACTGATTACAAGGGTCAAACAATGTTCTCTACATTAGTGGTAAAACAAACTCCTGCAATTGTAAAGACTCCACTCCCTATAAACAAACGGCTCAACATATCAAAGCTTGATTTTACCAATCAGGGCTATCCTTCTAGCACATAATCATAACTATCAAATCTCACAGACTCAATATAACAAAGACAGTAAATTTTCACACACCGGCAAAAGAAAAATGAAATAAAATGATTTATTGTTCTTTTAAATTAGCAAAAAAATTGTTGTTCTGCCTGTTTCAGATTATCTCACAATCACCTTCTTCTCAAAGAAAAATGTTAGATAAAACAGTACTATCATTAACTAAAGTTATACAGAGAGAGAGAAGATTTGTACACGAGAGATGAGATCATCTGCAAGGGCTAGGTGGGTTTTGCAGGACTTGCAACTGTAAGACCTACCCTCAAGCTCCACCGTGAAGATTCTTCCCATTTTCTTCGTTTATGAAAGACACCCTTTGATTTTGATGCCACCACTCACTATTATCACTGTCCCAGGTAAAACCAATTATACAAATGAAGAGATTACTATGAACTACGAAGAGAGAGAGAGAGAGACAGAGATGGGTACGAAGGATTCTAGCAAGGGAGAGAGAGGAAACGGTCACGTGTTACTGAGTTACTGGTCGGATCAAAAGTTCAACAGAGATTTTTTTTTTCTTTTATTTCTTCATCGGTTTTGCTTGTCGGAGTAATAATTTTATAAAAAAAAAAAGGAAATTAATTGTAGGAGTAACTTTATAAAAAAAAATAGCGGTTGAATTAATTGGCACATGTTTCACTCTTTTTTCAGTTTGGATAAATTTTGACTTAATCATCAATTTAATTCTTAAATTATTTTAAATGATTTGATTTAGTCTTTAAATTTTTAATAGATTTAATTTAATGCTTAAGTTCTTAAAACTGAATTAATTATCTTCTTAAATTTTTAAAAAATTCAATTTGATCCTCAAATTCTTGATAAATGAATCGATCCTCAAAATTTTAAGAATTTGAGAATGAAATTGAAATTGATTAATTTTTTAAAATTTGAGGATCAAAATTAAACTTTTTAAAAATTTTGAGATCAAATTAATTCATTTTTAAGAACTATCAAATTGAACCTTTCAAAAATTTTGGGACCAAATTGATAATTAATCCATAATTTTTTCTAGAAAAAATTTTAAGGAAAAATAAAATAAGTTATTCCATAAATTAAAATTAATTTATGCAAAATTATTCTCATAATGGACCACTTCATTTAAGCTTATTTTTTAAGAAAAGTATTTTTTTTATAAAATAAATAGATTTTCATTTTAATGGTGTGTTTGTCTAAATTATTTTTACTTAAAATAGATATTTTTGTTTTTTAATAAGCAAATCCTATCATCTTTAAAAAAACAATTTTTAAAAAAATATTTTTTAAAAGTTTAAACAAATTCATCCGTAAGTTTCACTAAAAGATTTTTTTAAAAACTTATGCATACCTCATTAAGAGATCTCGAGTTTAAATCTTCCGTTTGCAAATACATTAAATACTTGAGAGAAGAGTTTTGTTGTTCATAGTAGTTCTATCTTACTCGAACAAGATTGTCTCTAATTGAAGATACTTGTTGTCTAGACAAAAAAAAATCTTATATAGAAACTTATATATTTTTTCTTCTTATTTTCTTTTTCTATAAGTGTTTTTGAAGAAGTTTATTCAAAATTCATCTAAAAAAATAGGTCATGTATTGACAATAGTAAAAACGTTTTACATCGTTATCCAATTACAACTCATTATATGTGATAAGTTTATTATTTTATAATAATTATCTTTAAAATCATAACAAAACTGATTTGTAATTGATTGACAATTTTAAATAATTTTATGCTATCGACACATATATCACCATTAAACTTATTTCTTAAGTCTCTAATGTTAGAGATAAGGGGAGCAACATAAGCAACATAATTAACAACACAAGGCTAAAGCTTGAAACTCAAGGAAAAGCTTGAAGAAGTTTTTTGAAGAAGTTTTGGCTTTTACATGCCCAACTCCCTTGAGTGACATTTGTATTGGTTGTTATCTTGGTTGTTGCATCTTAGTACATTTGATATCTGTGTTGCATTGCTCATCATCATAGTTTGTGTGAAGAAAAGTTTCTAAGTTAGAAAAATTTCTTCAGAGGCAAACACTCTCTGTTTTAATCGATTACATCCTCACTGTGATTGATTACAACAAGTTGTCTGAAGTTTGTAGAGTTGAGTCTCATATTGGTTTAATCGATTACCGATATCTTGTAATCGATTACTTTGTTGTTTGAGACAATGAATGATTTATTCAGGAGTCTCTGCTTTAATCAATTACCAAGTGGATTAATCGATTACTTCTCTCTCATTTAGTTGTTCAGACGTGAACAAGAACATTTTAATCAATTACCTAGAGCATCTAATCGATTACATTGTTCTTAAGTTATTTCCAGATGTTGATAAGAACACTTTAATCGATTACTTAGATAATATAATCAATTACTTTGTTAAAATAATCAATTACCTTGTAGATTTAATCGATTACAAATGGTTATAACTGTTTTCTCTATAAATAACCAGCTTGTGTTCACATCTATACATCAAGAGATCAATAGAGGATTCTCAATAATCTCAAAAATAACATCTTCGCCTCAAAATGAGCAAGATTTCATGTTGTCATTAGTGAATAAGAGTAGAGAAGAAATGAGCTATATAATAACTCACAACTTCTTAGTCATTTGGTTATGAAGATCATTTCTTGAAAGTAAATTGTGTCTTTTGAATAGAAGAAGATCACATTCTCAATCCAACAATGTTTTTGTGGAAAGATTGGTCAAGTTGTATCTCTCCTACTTGGATTTTTCTTGTGTATGATTTTTACACAGTCTTTTTGTTTATGCATGAATCGCTTAAAGTATGCTAGAATAGAGTTTTCTAGTTTGGGTTAAGAATAGGGTTCTCTTAGGCTTATATTCACAAAGGACCCTAGTGTTGGGTGCCTTGGTCTCTTTTTCTGGGTGTGAATTGTAGATTGGTTGTGATTGCTTGTAAGTATTCTTAATGCACAATGAAAATCTAATTCAGGTTGTGAATTAGATAACTAGATTAGCTTCTCTAGAAATAGAGAGTAAACAAGTTTAGAAAGAAAAAAGTATTATTTAAGAGCTGCCAAAAGCAAATAGGCCATCCAAATCATCTTAGGCTGCTAAATTTAGCAAATTGTTATGAACTAAGTGTCATTCCTACAAATTTTATTTCATGTTTGGCATCTCTAGAAGAATTATATAGGGGGGTTGTTATATCGAATGGGAGGTTTGATGTAAGCTCCATTGGAGCTTGTAGGCTTAGGATCTTCTTCATCAATGGATTCCTTTGTTTCTTGGAAGATGAATGGCAGTGGAATGGAGAAGGAAGAGAGAGAGGAGATGCCACTTCAAGCAGAAGATGAGTCTAGAAGAAGCTCACCACCATAGGAGGCCATGGATAAGAGCTTGGAGGAAGAAGGAGATGAATGAAGGGAGAGGAAGAGAAGAGCACGAAATTTTGTGCTCTAAAAGAGCTCTGAAATCTGAAGTTTAATTTTCAAATGATCAAAGTTGAAAAATGCACACACATGACCTTTATTTATAGCCTAAGTGTCACACAAAATTGGAGGGAAATTTGAATTTCTATTCAAATTTCACTTGAATTTGAAATTGAATTTGTGGAGCCAAAATTTCACTAATTATGATTAGCGAATTTTAGATATGTTTCAACCCACTAATCCAAGATCAAGTCCAAGATTCTCTACTAAGTGTGCTTAGGTGTCATTAGGCATGTAAAGCATGAAGGACATGCACAAAGTGTGACTATATGATGTGGCAATGGGGTGTAGCAAGCAAATGCTCACCTGCCCCTCTAAAATTTAATTGGATTGGGCTTCTCCCAATTCAATTAAATTTATTTCTCAACACACACATCAAATATTCACTTAATGCACATGAAATTACAAAACTACCCCTAATGCAAAAACTAGTCTAGGTGCCCTAAAATACAAGGGCTGGAAAATCCTATATTTCTAGGGTACCCTACCTACATTATGGAGCCCTAAATACGAGGCCCAAAATTAATGAAACCTTAATCTAATATGTACAAAGATAAGTGGGCTCATACTTAGCCCATGAGCCCAAAATCTACCCTAAGGCTCATGAGAACCCTAGGGCCTTCTCTTGCATCTTTGGCCCAATCTTCTTGGAGTCTTCTATCCAATGCCCTTGGGGGGTAGGATTGCATCAAGGTTGAGGGAAGAAAAGCTGAAATTCACAAGAATTTACTTTAACAGTGATAGTCATTCATTAGAGTTTTTGTTAAGATTTGTCCCAAGTGTGATGGCTAAACTCACAAATTTAGAAATTCTCAACTTGGAAAAAAGTATTATTCAAGAGCTGCCAAAAGAAATAAGGCATCTAACTCGAAATTGAGGCTTCGTTTTTAAATGTTAACCCATTTTAAAAAAAAGTTGCACAAAAACTTTTTCAAATTAATCCAAAGTTTTACTTTCTTTTTTGGATATTTTTCTCTAGTAAGTTAGCTAAGCCAAATTGACCTGGAAGATATATTGCTACACCCACTAAAAACTTGATTACCCTTGCTCTGTTGTGATATTGTTGTTTAGTGCTTATTTTTCCCTCTTGACTTGGTTCCAGTTACTGTTGTTTAATCTTTTTTCGCCCTCTTAGCCAACAAATTGATTGTGCTTGCTGTTATTCAGATTTTGTTTTTGAGGAATGGATTTTTTTTTTTAAAAAAAAATCCCCTCTCTTGGCTTTCATTCTCTGCTTTTAGTTTTCCTTTTTTTAATTTTCCGGCCATTTTTTTGCAGTATATTATTATTCATATTTCTTCCAATTTTCTTCTCTTGTTCTAAAACTTTTATGATATATTTTTTGTTCCATTTTTTCAGAAAAATGGCTCTCATTCCAGACAAAATAAGAGAGATAAATGGATTTAAAGAAACCCTGAAACTTGTCATCAGAATAACTGACCTTTGGTTTGTTGGAACACAAGACAAGTTCGAGCAACCGAAGATGGTTATAGTAGATTCCAATGTATCATAATTATATTTCATTTTTCTTTAGTTTTGTTCTTTAGGCAAATATTTTTTCCCCTAACCATTTGTTCCATGTTTTGTCATAAGTAGGGTGATCAAATTCATGCAGTTTGTAAGAAAAACCAACTCAAGTCTTGGAATCCAATTTTGAAAAAATTGTACTTATATGATGCACAATTTTAAAGTGGTTACCAACGACGGTCAATACAAAATTTGTGCACACCTGTATAAATTGATCTTTACTAGAGTAACTGTTATTAGAGAGACTGATTTAGTTGATGTGCCTTTGAAAACATAATTTTATTAAATTTGGTGATGTTATTAGCGCTAACTTTGAGCGAGGTTTGCTGGTTGGTGAGTGTAGCTATTCTTTAGCCCTTCATTTTTTAAATTACTTTAGCAATTATAAAATTCATCTTTTTGAAACATGTTTTCCTTTTCTATGGTTGATTAGATATTATTGATGTAGTTGATGAGTTGATCTACCAACAAATTTCATCAGAGAATAAGAGGGTTGTTTTTAAACTAAAGGACTTGAGGTTATATTATTTTTTTTTTCTACATTTGAAATTGTGGTTTCTATATGCTAAACTATATTGACAATGTATAAATGTTTTCAAGCTGCAAAATATATGGTTGAGTGATACATTTTTATGAGTAATTTAAATTTACATGCATCTTAAATTATGTAATTTTCTCTTAATGTCATTTGTTTATAATAGTGACCAATTGGTGTCCTGCACTCTTTGGGAAGATTATTACCTACAATTCTTAGAGTACTTAAATGAGTCTAATGGTGAAGGGCCAATAGTTATTCTGCTAACCCATGCTAGAATTAAAGAATCACAAGGTATTGTGTTTTGTACAAATATTGCATTACTATGTTGTTCAAATCTAATTTAGAAAATGTCGTCTTATGTTCCTATTTTTTCCATTTATAGGACCGTACCCAACAACAATAAGCAACTCATTAAAAGCATCAAAATTGGGTTGAATTCGTTATGTTTGTTTTTGCCTTTAATATTATTTCTCATTTTGCAGACTTATCGAATTAAAAAACACAACCCAACTAGTTCTCATGTTTTGCAGTGAAGCAAGCTCACAACCGTCCAATTCTAGCCAGTTTTCAGCAAACGATACATTTTTGTTTTAAGGTGAAGTGAAGAGTCTTTCCGAGATAAACGTAATCTCAGAGGTACTGGTTTTATTTATCTATTACATTTTTTAGTGAACATAAATCATTTTACTAATCAATCCAGTTACTCTTTTATTTTGTGCAGGAAATTGTTTGTTTTACTGTGAGTACCATTGGTAGAATTGTTATGGACAATCATTCATGGTGTTGTACAGTTTGCATCAAGTGTAACAATAAAACTGATAAAGACAATATTCCCTTCACATGTGCATGCTGCAAATATAATCAACAAACTGTGTTGAGGTTATTGATAGGTTTTTTTATTTCACATTGTTTCTATGTGCATGTTAATTTTTATCTATTCTTTCTGTTGTCAGATATAGACTTGAGGTCATCGTTTACCACAAGGAACAAAGCACAAAATTTATGCTCTGGAACCGTGAATGCATAACCCTTATTGGTCAGCTAGCTGACGAAGTTAATAGGTTAAAGATAACAGTGAGTTACCTTTTTCTTTGCATTCTAACTGACTTTACTCCCCAAAATTTGGGGTAAATTTTGCCTTGAACCATATACTCTCCTAGAATCTAAGCAAGGTATCAGGAGATAATTATTTAAGTTTAGGGTTCAATTTATGACAAAATCATTCAGCTTATAAAAGGAGCAAAGGATACAGTTATCTTGTAAGGTAAGCTGTTTGGTCAAAAGGCTTGTGTATACACAAATCATGGCCTTCATCATGTTCTCATTTACACATATCATTCTAAAATTTAGAGATTCATGCAAAGATTATTACTCACAGCTAGTCGTTCACTCACAGAGTAAGGTCACACTTTCACCGGTTTTGGTTCAAGCTTTTCTTTCACAATCAATTTGTCTACTGACTAACAATTCTAAATGCAAGTTCACATTCTTGTTCTTTCTTTGTCTAACATACACACTTGCTCAAACTCATGAAAAGAAACACAAATTCCATCAAAATCATGCATTCAATTCAAAATAAAGTCATACACCCATTTTTCACAAAAAGATAAAAGTGCTTCACTGCCATATCATTAAAACTAAGTTAAACTGTTCAAAATGCTTCAAGATGAGCAAATAAACTACCCATGAACAAAACAAAAAAAAGGAATTACTGTACTAAAACCTTGACCATAATAATAATAATTCAAGAAGCACAAAAAATATCATCAGGAATTTAAAAATCCTGTGATCGGTCCTGAGTATCCTGTGTCTGAACATCCTCCTCGTCTGTTAAGTGAAGCACAGGGGTAGCTATAGAAGAGGTGTTTGGAGACAGGACTGGTGTAGTCTGATCCTCAGGAGTAGAAGGGTCTACTGCCTACTGATGTGAAGTTGTATCTGCCACTGGTTCTGAAGGCTCAGAAGTGGCCTCAAGAGATTTCTCAAAAGTGGCTGCAGCTTCTTGTGTTTCATCTGCCTTCTTCCTTCTGACCAAGGGTTCTGGAGTGGTAGTCTTGGATGACTCATCCTCCATCTGCTGTGGTACCTGGGCTGTGGGACCTTCATCTTCCCTGTGAAGAGAAGACTGAGTCCTGGGCCAGGCTACCCACTCATTAAACTGCTCTACTGAAGGAATAGAGTCTGGAGGTGCCACCATCTGTAAACTTTGTAATAAGATAATCTGCCCTTGATGGATGCTTTGAAGCATGGCTTCAAGATGCTGAAAATTTGCAGAAGCTGGGGCAGAAGGAGCTGCTAGGGTACATGCTGGAGGAGGAGCTATAGATGTGGAAGGGGCCTCAGCTGGCCTTGTCCTTGTTCTCCTGGCCCCTCTGATAGTAACTGTCAGATCATCAGGGTTCCAACAGTTTTTCCTGATATAGGCCAAGTTAATGATCGGGCTCAGACGTTCGAAGACCAGGTTGTCAGAAGAAACCCCTCTGGACTTACATAAAGTGGTGATAAGAGCAGGGAACCCAAGTCTAGAAGAGTTAGACTGAGCCATAGATGTAATATGACTAGAGATGAGAGCTCCCACATTCATGTCCATCTGAGATACTAGGCCAAAGATCAGCCTAGCTCGATCTACTGTAAGGTCTGAGGTGTGGAAAGTAGGAGCCAGGTTAAAGTATGAGAGAACACTCCACACCTAAGCAAGAGTTGTTAAATCTTTCATGAGAATCTTCCCAAGGTGGCCTTCAGCATTCAAAACAAACCCTCGACCTGGGATACATAAGGCAGCCTCAATTTCTCTAATATCAGTGGGCAACCTATAGTATCTAGAATATACGGGTAAGGTTTCACCCTTAGCTAGTACCACAGGTGTCTCCAGAAAGGTGTTGAGGCTGTCTGCATCAATCCTCACCAAGTGGCCTCTGACCTTGACTTGTTCGGAGCTGTAAAGGTTGGCATAAAACTCCTTCACCAAAGCTAGATCTATGTTGTTGTCAACTAAATTGGTGAGGCGTTTATGGAAGTTACACCTCTCTAATTCAACCTTAAACTCGTCCAGCTCAGTATGGTATATTTCAATCTTCCTCTCAGACAGTATATGTCTTCCTAGAACATTATCGGTGTATCTGGTCCAAGCATCCAAGGAAGAGAATCTCCTTGTTTCATACTGCGCTGTGGGTCTTGAACCAATATTCTTTCTCTTTTTGGAAGCCATCTGCAGACAAAGGAATCAAACAGTTGATCAAGACTCAAATTTATTAAAAATCAAAACTGAAAAATATAATTGAAAAAGACACTGGCCGCTTAGCGAGACATGGTCCGCTTAGTTGGCCTTTGCAAAAAAAAAAAACTACCGCTTAGCGACATGTAGAGCCGCTTAACGGAAGTTGAAGAAATTCAGCTTCTGCAGAATTGGCTTAGTTGGACAGTGCCCGCTAAGCTGAACATCTGCCGCAAGGATATGTGCAAAGCTCCTTAAAGGTTGCGCTTAGCGGCACCAACTCTTCAAAAATTTCAATAAGTATTAGGAGTTTAGAGAACAAAGCTCGCATAGCTCAGTGGATGCCGCAACAAATCGTGCTTGGCCCAGGAAAGCTCGGCTTAGCGCACGGTTATCAACAAAAAATTGTCTAAGTTACCTAGGCTTAGCGATTCAGCCTCGCTTAGCCACAGGTAGTTCAGCAAGAGGATGAGTATTCATCCTCAAAGGATGAACTCGCTTAGCGCGGTAAGTGTGCTTAACAAGTTCTTTAGAGAACGCCTCTATACAATGAGTACTGATGAACTCGCTTAGCGCAGCATGCTCGGTTAGCAAGTTCATCGCGTTTTTCAGAAAATGCAGAAAACGTAGTTCGTTTTCTTGCACTTTTCAAGCCTCTAAAAGGCATATTAGACATGCAATGTGTGCATCATACTCAATACATTATACAAGCGTATATAGTCTTAATCTTAAACTAATTCTAACAAAACATTAAAACCCTAAAAATCTAAAACTGCAAGTGAAGTCTTCTATCCTAAAGTTTGTACAAGAAAACAGAGAAAAGGAATCAAGGAACTTACTTGGATGGTGTATGGTTGTTGCTTCGAAGTTGATAATGCAAAAAGAAAGCACAGATGCAAAATGTGCAAATTTTTGGAGAGAGAGAATGCAACGACGAAGTTTTTGAAATCTGGCAAGTATGAGTGTAACTGCTGTTACACTCACTTAAGCAGTTTTCGATACTTTCGCTTAGCGGACTGCTGCGCTAAGCGAGCCAGAGAGACATTTGGTTTCTCAACGAGGCTCGCTTAGCGGACCCGCACGCTTAGCCGGCGTTTCAAATTCAAAATCAGTTTTTTTTTTAACACAGGCTTGGCTTAGTGCGAGGATAAGACTGCTTAGCGAGGTTTGCAGATCCAAAAAGCTACAACTCTCGCTAAGACAGGCTCTGGCCGACTTAGCTAAAATGATGCATTTTAAGTACAGAGGAGCATGCGCTTAGCTAATAAGGACTCGCTTAGCACGCACATTGCCGCAAGGAATTCAACTTAGCTGCCACGACTGGCGCTTAGCTTCATGAACCTCAGTTATGGCCGTAAGGAATTTAGCTTGGCGACAATAGGTTGCACTTAGCCAAGGATAAGCTGTCGCTTAGCGATCAGGCTGAAGCTTAGTCGAATTCAGATCAAATTGAAGTTGGCTTAGCTCATCCTTGGCCAGCTTAGCGGACCAAATCAGCCTCAGATGCAAGGGTTGGGTGCTAAGCGCTTGAGACTCTTGGCTTAGCGCATGACCAAAGATGCGCTTAGCGCGAAGTTGGCGCTTAGCAAAAGGACTGTTTTTCATTAAATGTTTTATAAGTTATTTTTCAATCCTTTCCTCAACAAATTGAAACCCTTATATCTAACATTCAAAGATAGGCTGATTTACTCCTATGTACAGATTATGCAGCAAGTTCCCAATGATCTAATGCATGAAAAACAAAAATTACAGAAATTAAAACTGGGTTGCCTCCCAGGAAGCGCTTCTTTAACGTCATTAGCTTGACGCTTTTACCTCACTGGGCGATCTTATGTTTTGGTTCTTACTTTCAGAACCTCTTGACGTCCTTCCATTACCTGTAAGCAGACATTGTGTTCTGGAGCAGGCCTGTCTTCAACAAACAAATCAAAATTAATTTTCTCATCTTCAAAACCTAGCTCCAGCTTTTTCTTTCCCATATCAACTATGCAGCTTATGGTCAACATGAATGGCCTTCCCAATATTACAGGGATGCCAGTATCTTCAGAGATATCCATTACCACAAAGTCTGCCAGGAAGATAAAATGTTTTACTCTGACCAACACATCTCCAATTACTCCATATGGCCTGGTAATGGAGCGGTCAGCTAATTGTAAATTCATTCGAGTGGGCATTATTTCCAACTCTCCCAATCTTCTACACATAGAGACTGGCATCAAATTGATACTGGCTCCCAGGTCAATAAAAGCTTTTCCCACATTGACTTCTCCAATTGAACAAGGAATAGTTACACTCCTAGGATCTTTATGCTTTGGTGGAAGGATCTTTTGGATCACAGCACTGTAGTTTCCTTCCATTATGATGTTTTCCTGATGAATATATTTATGCTTCCTTGTTAACATATCTTTAAAGAATTTAGAGTAGAGTGACATCTGCTGCAAAGCTTCTCTGAAGGGCATGGTTATTTCCAGTTTCCTGAAAATATCTAAAAATCTCGCCAGATGATGATCTTTTTCCTTCTTGAAAGGTACCACAGGATATGGTACTTCCACACCTTCATCCACAACTTTTTCACTTCTACTCTTCTTTGCATTCTTATTATTTTTTTTCTTCTTTTTCATTTTTTTATTTTCTATTTCTTTTTCTACTTCTTTTTCTTTTTCTTGGTCCTTCAATTCTTTATTCTTGACCATTATTTGTTCCTCTTTTTCTTGATTACTTTCACCTCTCACCTCATTTTTCTTGCCATCAGTACCTTTCTTGTCAGCAATTTTCTTCTTATGCACAACACTATCCTCCTCCTCAGCCTCCACAAACCTTTTACTCATTGTCATCACAGCTTTGCATTCCTCCTTGGGATTCTATTCTGTATTTGCCACAAAACTGTTGGATGACTTGTCAGCTATCTGCTTGGCCAGTTATCCCACCTGGACCTCAAGGTTCTTCAGTGCTGACTCAGTGCTTTTATGATTTGACATTGTTACCTGCATAAACTGAGTCAAGGTCTCCTCCAACTTAGTAGTCCTCTGGAATATGTTAGGTCCTTGTTGGATTGGCCTATTTGAAGGCCCACTCTGGTCTTTGTTGAATTGGTTGCCAGGGTGTGTCCTCCACTGTCCTTGTTGATTATAGAAACCCTGCTGGAAGCCTGAAAATCCTCCTTAAGTATACCCTTGTCGTTGTTGATTTCCCATATAATGAATTTCTTGAGTATTTTCTTCAGTGGGAATACATTGGCATGTTTCATGAGCCTCACCACAAATGGTACAACCTGTAACCTGCAAAACAGAAGAGTGCGTAGGTTGACCAATAGACAACTTAGTTGGCAACTTACCGAGTGTTTCTATTAAAATCTCAAGTTGCTTAGAAAGCAACTTGTTTTGTGCCAATAAAGCGTCGTGTGATGATAGCTCTAACAAGCTTTTCTTCGTGGGTTGATGAGTTCTGTCTCGTAGAATGGCATGATCACTGGCTGACATGTTCTCGATTAGCTCAGTTGCTTCTTCCGGGGTCTTCAGTTTTATCTTTCCCCCTGCAGAAGCATCTAACAGTTGCTTGGTTTATGGTCTTAGCCCATCTATAAACATATTCAATTGGATTGGCTCAGAAAACCCATGAGTGGGAGTTCTTCTCAACAAGCCTCTAAACCTCTCCAATGCTTCACTCAGAGATTCATCAGGAAACTGATGAAATGAAGAGATTGTAGCTTTCCCTTCTGCAGTCTTGGACTCTGGGAAGTATTTCTTTAGGAACTTTTCAACAACTTCTTCCCAGGTTTTCAGACTGTTACCCTTGAATGAGTGGAGCCACCTCTTGGCAGAGAAAAGGCTGAGCCTAATAGCTTCGTCTGGTACACCGACAATCTTAACAGTGTTGCATATTTCAATGAACGTTGCCAAGTGTGCATAGGGGTCTCCATTAGGTAATCCTTGAAATAAGTTCCCCTGTATTAAATGAATTAAGGAATGTGGGTAGTTGATGTTGTTAGCTTGCACTTCAGGACGTGCAATGCTGGTGAAAAATTGTGGTATTGAACTACTTGAGTAATCCTCAAGTGTAATCCTTTGGTCATGCTCTTCTGCCATGGTAATGACTTCAGGTAATTGAGTGGCGGATTCCATTGATGATGGTGAATCAGGTGATAACAAGTCAGAGAAATGAGTCTCCTCCTCAAGAATGGATGCAACTGTTCTGTCTTGCAGAAGTTTCCTTCTCCTCTCGGCCCTATTCCTTCGCAATGTAGCTTCAATTTCTAAGTCCAGAGGAACTAAATTGCCTGTGGGAGATCTATGCATATACAATACTAATAGAACAATGGTTATCCAGTTTAACAAGAAAAGACAAATAGGAATTAAGAACAAATATTCACAAAAATAATCAAAGAATAACAAATAAAGAATAGACACCTAAAAACAAACTAACTTCCCAAATAAAAAGAAGTTCACCGGCAACGGCGCCAAAAACTTGTTGGCTTCCGGCAAGTGCACCGGATCGCACAAGTAGTATAAAACGGTAAGAACCGAGTATCGAACTCTTGGGAAACTTGTGTTATTTGGTAAGCTATTTCAGCAAATAGGTGTCTGGTGTGTAAAGATAAGTGTGAATATGAACATGTGTGTAAACTATCTGTGCAAAAAGGAAAATTACGCGAGAGAAATGATGTGTAAAAACAAGTAGAAAACACGTTGGCCTTCCTAATAGGTGCCTGATGCTAAAAAAATATTCTCTATCTAACAATGCTCATGTTGTAGAAGCAAAGACATTTTGATGTTTTGATGATGCCAAAGGATCATGTGCTTCTCAAGTTTAATTCAAGACAAGAATCCAAGAAATTCAAGAGATATGATCAAGATAATATCTAGAGACTTAGGAAGGGAATTCCAAGTTGAAATAGCAAAAGGTTTGGCCAAAGAATATAAGTTAAAATGTTTTTACAAGAGATTTACTCTCTGGTAATCGATTACCAGAGGATGTAATCGATTACCAGTGGCAAAAATGATTCCTGAAAAGCTTTTAAAATGATTTTGAATACTTTTGAAAGCATGTAATCGATTACATAAGTATTGTAATTGATTACCAACAGTTGAAACTATTTATAACAACTATTAGAAATTTGAATTCAAATTTGACAATGTGTAATTGATTACACTTGGTAATCGATTACCAGCAGTTATTGAACATTTTAATTCAAATTTTAAAGCCTATAATCGATTACACAAGTCTTGTAATCGATTACCAGAGGAGATTTTGAGAAAATAATTTCCAAGAGTCACATCTGTTCAAATGGTTTTTGAATGGTCATCAAAGGTCTATTTATATGTGACTTGGAACACGAATTTGCTTAGAGTTTTTCAGAACAAAAAGGTCTTACCCTCTCAAAAGAAAAAAATTGTCTTATCCTCTTAAAAATTCCTTGGCCAATACACTTACTATTCAATAAGGAATTTTTTGAGTGCTTCCTTGTTCAATCTATCTCTTTCAAGAGAGATTTCTTCTTATCTTCTTCTTACTTCTGAAAAGGGTTTAAGAGACTGAGGGTCTCTTGTTGTAAAGCAATCTGAACACAAAGGAAGGGTTGTCCTTGTGTGGTTCAGAACTTGTAAAGGGTTTTTGCAAGTTAGTAGAACTCTCAAGCGGGTTGGTTGGGGACTGGACGTAGGCACAAGGGTGTGGCCGAACTAGTATAAAACTGAGTTTGCACTTTCTCTTCCCTTAAACTCTTTTATTTATTATTTCTTATTGCTTCTATTCAGTAAGTTTAATTTGAATAATTATTTAGGAATTCATTTTAAAAGGAATCTTGGTATTTGGGTTAAAATCAAAATAGAATTTTTTAATTAGGGAATAGTTTGTGATATCTTAATTCAACCCCTCTTCTTAAGATATCTGAGGCCACTTGTCTAACACATGTGTTCCTATGGTGTCTCCTGAGATACTAAACCCCGATTCCTTATGATAGTTTAGCCTAATCCTAATCAAGCATCGTCCGTAGAGTCCTCTTGTTGGACTAAACTCAACCAGGACCGCATTAAGACACACATACACAACTAAATTATCGCAACCTAATTCCTCGTGATAGTACGACAACTTAGCCCTGTACTATCAAGGACTTTAGAATCAGACCAGTTTCCACTGTTGAATGACCCTAACAAAGCATGCATCTACGTGATCAAGGTAAAAGCATACTGGAGTGAAAAGAAGATAGCATAGAGAACACACAAAACATCATTAAATAGATAGAAATATATTTACATCAAGTACCTATGGGGAAGATCCGACAAAGGATTTAGCTTTCCATAACCAGGAAGCCTTCTTTACAACCAAGAGAAGTACAAGATGAAAGATTGCAAAAATACAAGTGGAAAGGATGTCTCCTTCATGTGGCGTCCCCAAAATAATGACTGGTTTGATGGTAATAATCTAAATAACAAAAACCATGGTAATTTTTTTTTCTTCTTTTTCTTTTTCATTTCTTTCTCTTTTCACCATAACTAGGTTTAGAAGGAAAATCCTCACTATAGAGTCCTGAATGGCCAGTTCACAACTCTATTCGGAGTCAATTCTTTCTTACCGTTCATAATCTCTAAAACTAATTTGTTGTTTCAAAAGGAAGAATGTACCAGCCATTACTTTAGGTCGTCACGTGAAAATAAAAGAATAAAATACTGTCGATAAACTCTTTTACAAATAAAGTTGCAAATGCTTTCTTCTCAAATAACAAGATTGATCATAAATACATTCATCATTTAAAGCTGTCCAAAATATAAGAGTTTTACAAAATACATAGTGTCATCCAGAGCAAAGGTGTCCACAGTGGTGGCTTCAGCCACATGTATACAATCATCAAATTCGTATACAACAGGTCTACCCATACAAAAACAAAATAGTAAACCTAGCAGTCAGTCCTAGATACACCCACCCTCAAAAGTATATAAAACTAGTCCATGGAACTGTCCACTATGATGAAGAGCCTCCGCTGGTCGCCATCTCTCTCGGGCCACTATCCTCCGTAGAGTCTGCCTCAGATGCCGGCATGACTTCCTCGGGAGAATCCACCTCAAGAAGTGGGTCCTCATCACCCTCTAGAAAGTCAAGAGCATCCACAGCAGGCTCGGGAGGTAGCTCCTCGAGATCCTCCTCTGGGTCTTCCTCGGATGACGTTACCTCGATCACTTGGACTGGCTCCACTAGACGGTATGGTGTAGGCGTGGGTAGTATCCACTCCACAGTGCGCTGAAGCGTCCGTGCAGGTTCATCTGGATGCACCAAAGAAGTAGCCGTGAATCGAATTGTGCCCCGAAATCGGCACCTCGTGTTGCCTTCGAGGGTCTCCCAAGCTCCCTCTAGGCACTCCATCTCCACTCGATCATGGATTAGCTGTGCCGCCATCACGATCTACAAGAAGGAATAGAAAGGGGTAGACTCTTTCACAAGAATCTAACTATGCCGCCACACAATTCGTCTCATAACCATTACATGCAAGTAAAAGGGGTATATTAAGGCTTTTCATCTCTGGTAATCGATTACACAGCCTTGGTAATCGATTACCGGAGGCCAAACTTGAATCACACAGCTTCAGGACATGAAAACCTGAAAAAGGCACTGTGTAATCGATTACACATACCTGGTAATCGATTACCAATGACCCATTCCTCTGTGTAATCGATTACATAGACTGGTAATCGATTACCAGAGGCCTCTACAACCTGTTGCCTTCAATTCTAAGCCTGGTAATCGATTACACCTCCTTGGTAATCGATTACCAGAAGCCCTCAGCTTTCTGACCTCGTTTTCAAGCCTGGTAATCGATTACACCCCGTTGGTAATCGATTACCAGAGACCATCTCAGTCTCCTGTCTTCATTTTTAAGCCTTGTAATCGATTACCCATCCTTGGTAATCGATTACCAGAGCCACAACCCATATATCACACAAAATTCACAGCTGGCCAGCCACCACAAGCCCCCTTGCTTTGTGGTCTTTGTTCCTTTTATCTGTTGACTGCCAGGAGCTCTCCTGCTTAGGTACATCACAGATTCTCACTGACCGACTATGCCCGGGTTGGGTTGGGATTGGTCAAGCTTGGTTTTGGGCAATAGCACCCCACCTGACATCCCCAAGGTCTCCTGACCCCCGCGACATATCTCCAGGTACCACTCTGTGGTCAACGAATAAAAGCAGGAAGTTTCACCCTTCTATACTTCCTCATCTCAAGCTTGTAGGATTATGGGGTACCCATCACATGTGGTACTAGGTGGCGGTCGGGCGATGGTGCACAACAAGTTTCCACATCCACAAAGCGCGCATAAACCCACCATCCCCTGTTGCCCACCTCCAACTGAGCTCACGTACTCCCACGTAGCCCATATCCTTGTTTCTCTCAACACTGGGTCCCCATCAATCCTCCCAAGCTTCCCCAACATTCAAGTAATTCAACAATCAAACAACACAAACTATCACAGCCAAGAAAAACAGGGCAAATGCAGAAAACTCTGCCCAAAACACCAACCAAAATCACAGCTTTTCTCACTTAAAGACCCCAGTAACAATTCCTCCGTTCCAATTCGTTAACCGTTGGATCGACTCCAAAATTTTACTGGAAGTCTCTAGTGCATAAGCCTAAATTTTGACCGTTGGGATCTGCTAGCAAACATCCAGAACTCACTCTGCACTGCTCTTTCCACAACCAGTAAGGCATAGCATTTTTCTACACTTGTGCAAAATTCTGCTGCACAATTTCATAGCAAAAATCTGCACAAAGAGCAGATTTCGAAAACCACACTTCCCCTCATCCAATCTTGCCCAAATCAAATCCTACAAGTTCCAAATCATGTATCAATCATGTCTAAACCAAAGTCAAGCTTCAAACCACAGCAACACAAAATCTAGGTGTCCAAAACCCCTCAATTCAATGGGTTTTCTAGGTTTGAAAAGTGAAATTGAGAATGAGGTAAATTTGAAGCAAACTCTCACCTCACACCAGTCCATAACATCAATCTAAACTTGCTCAAACTGGATTTACGCTTAAAATCTCACCGAATCAAAATTTGACTCTTCAACACCCAAATTTACCCTAGAAATGACTCTTTGTTCACTTTGGTCATTTGTTTTTCCCTCTAGCACAGCCTAACCTTTCTCATAAGTCCTAAATGGCATTTCAAGCTAAGATTAACTCACTCTAACCTCTAAATACTACCAATTCCAGATTTGGCCTTCCAGCCCTAAAAAATTCACTCTTTTTCCACTCATAACACAACATTCTCACTTTCTAACCCTAGGTTAGTTCTACCCTTCATCTCTAACAGTTTTCCATAAGCAATTTCAGCACATGAACATCACAAGCATCATCATAAAAACCCTAAAACTGAATGGGTAAGCTTAACTCATCCAAACATGGCAAGTTCAACAAGCTTTCAACAAGAGTCTTCACAAATAACTATCATGAAGCAGAAAACTAACAAAACTACCCATCATATCTCCCAAAACCCCATACCCACGAAAATCAAGAGAGAAAGAAGTCCACCCAAACCTGAAATTTCGAAGTCCCACACGTAGAGACGCGCTTCACGACTCCGAAAATGCCCTCCTTTCGCGATTTGGAGCAGAAATGGGCACTAAAGGTTGAAGCTTTGTTGGGCAACAATGGTGGAGGAAGAAAAGAAGAAGAAGGCTGCGTGAGAGAGAGGGAGAGAGAGCTGTCTGAAATTTTTGGGCTGAGTGAGGAGAGAGAATACAGCTTTTTGGTTTTAAATAAAGGGTTTTCTCTTTTTCTATTATTTTATTTAAGCTATGCCACATGTCTCCATTTGAGCGGAGCAAAAAGGGCCCACTTTCTCTTTTGATTGTGACCCATACTCAGCCACAAAAAGTGAGAAAAGTCTGACCTTTGAAACGCTAAAATCCTGCCTCAGTTTGCATGCCGTTTCTCTGATTCCAGTTCCTCGCGTTTCTCTACGTCCGTCGGGGCCAGTTTTCGAAAGTAAGCAATATATATATCAAAACGCTCAGAATAAAACCCCGAGCGTGGTTCAGAGGTTGGTTTCGTTAAATTTTAAGTCGCACGCAAAATGATGATTTTTACACTAATTACTTAAGAATTAACCCATAACCTCCTAGTTATGGATTTCTCTTCCTTAATTAGCCTAACCCGCATATCTTGCCCCCACTATTCCTACTTCTACCAAGAACATATAGGCATAGACACTGAATAATACTTATATATATATAATCATTCGAAATACATCATTTTCAAAAATTCCGGGTAGAAATTTCCAGGATGTCACAATACTCCCACCCATTTAGGAATTTCGTCCCCGAAATTAACTACTCTATGAACAAACTTGGGTACAATTCTCTCATCCTATCCTCCAACTCCCATGTAGAATCACCCTCATCGGTTCCCCACTGCACCTTCACCAACGCGATCTCCTTTCCTCTCAACGACTTCATTCTTCGGTCAGTGATCTTCTGAGGTTGTGCTTTATAGGTGAGGTTATCCTTCACCTGTACCTCGTCCACTGCAAGTATATGTGATGGATCTGGGTTGTACCGTCTCAGTTGAGAGACATGAAACACAGGATGCAAATTCGATAAACTCGGAGGTAAGGCGATATGATAAGCTACAGGCCCAACCTTCTTCAAAATCTGATACGGACCTAGATACTTGGGCGTCAACTTCCTAGATTTTAGAGCTCTTCCAACCCCGGTTACGGGAGAAACCTTCAAAAACACATGTTCTCCTTCCTGAAAATCTAGTGGTTTCCTCCTTCTATCATAATAGCTCTTCTGCCTATCCTGAGATGCTTTTATCTTCTCTCGAATCAACTTCACTTGTTCGTTAATCTGTTGTAGCATTTCAGGTCCAAGAAGTACTGCTTCTCCATCACCATACCAACAAATAGGAGTTTTGCACTTTCGTCCATATAGAGCTTCAAAAGGAGCCATACCAATACTGGCTTGGTAGCTATTGTTGTAAGTAAACTCAATCAATGGCAAACAATCCATCCAGCTACCTTGTTGCTCTATAATACACGTCCGAAGTAGATCCTCTAGAGTCTGAATGGTTCGTTCAGTCTGACCATCTGTTTGAGGATGATAAGCTGAACTAAACTTTAGCTTTGTCCCCAAGGCTTCATGTAGACTTGTCCAAAATCACGAAGTGAACCTCAGATCCCTGTCAGATACAATACTAGAAGGAATTCCATGCAACCTTACTACTTCCTTGATGTACAACTCCACTAGCTTCTCCATTTTATACTTCATATTCACCGGAATAAAATGAACAGATTTAGTGAGCCGATCTACTATGACCCACACAGCATCATGTCCACGACTAGTCTTGGGTAAACTAGATACAAAATCCATAGATATGCTCTCCCATTTCCATTCCGGAATTTCCAATGGCTTCAATTCTCCTGATGGCCGCTGGTGCTCAGCCTTAGCCTTTTGACATGTCAAACATCTTGCTACATATTCAGCTACATCTTTCTTCATGCCATGCCACCAAAAACTTCTCTTCAAATCTTGGTACATCTTAGTCATTCCTGGATGGAAACTAAGACGACTTTTATGCGCTTCTTCCAAGATCTTAACTTTCAAATCATCTAGAGATGGCACACATATCCTCCCCTTGAATCTAATTAACCCGGTTGTATCCTTCTCAAACTCCACATCCTTATCCCCTATTACATCTAACACCTTGCCTTGCAAAAACGGGTCATCCCCTTGAGCCTCACGTATGTGGTCTACGAATTCATTGGTGATCTGCAACGCTCCCACAAATAAGCTCTTTGGTTGCATCTCGATTGCTAGATTCAGATCTCGGAACTCTTCTATCAATCTCTGCTCCAAATTCATCATAGTCGCAACATGTAAAGATTTTTGGCTTAGCGCATCGGCTACTACATTAGCCTTTCCGGGATGGTAGGAAAGACCAAAATCATAATCCTTAAGGAACTCCATCCATCTTCGTTGCCTCATATTGAGTTCCTTCTGATCGAACAAGTATTTGAGACTCTTATGATCACTGAAAACTTCAAAACGAGTACCGTACAAATAATGCCTCCAAATCTTTAAAGCAAATACCACCGCTGCTAGTTCCAAGTCATGGGTCGGGTAGTTAACTTCATGAGGACGTAATTGACGTGAAGCATAAGCCACTACTCTTCCCTCTTGCATCAACACACACCCCAAACCTTGCCCGCTTGCATCGCAATACACTTCAAATGGTCTCTTAGGGTCGGGCAAAATTAACACTGGAGCTGTCGTCAACTGCCTCTTCAACTCTTGGAAACTTTGATCACACTTCTCATTCCAGACAAACTTCTCGTTCTTACGAGTCAACTTAGTTAGGGGCAATGCCAATTTAGAAAATCCTTCAATGAATTTTCTATAATAGCCAGCCAACCCCAAGAAGCTTCGAACTTCTGTCGGAGTTGTCGGTGGTTGCCACTCCATAACCGACTCCACCTTGTTCGGATCCACCGCAACCCCGTCCTTAGAAATCACGTGCCCCGAGAACTGCACTTTCTCCAACCAAAAGTCACATTTCGACAGTTTGGCGAACAACTTCCTATCCCTCAGGATATGCAACACAATCCTCAAGTGCTTCTCATGCTCCTCCTTATTCCTCGAATACACTAGGATATCATCAATAAACACAACCACGAACTGATCCAAGTAATCATGGAATATACGGTTCATGTAGTCCATGAAGATGGCAGGAGCATTAGTCACCCCAAATGGCATGACTAAATACTCGTAGTGCCCATACCGAGTCCAAAACGCAGTTTTTGGGATATCTTCCTTCTTAACTCGGATTTGATGATACCCCGATCGCAAATCTATCTTCGAAAATACCGTCGCTCCCCTCAATTGGTCAATCAAATCATCTATCCTTGGTAGAGGATATTTGTTCTTGATAGTGACCTTGTTTAACTGCCGGTAGTCTACACACATCCTCATACTTCCATCCTTCTTTTTAACCAGCAAGACCGGCGCTCCCCACGGTGATGCGCTTGGACGAACAAATTGTTTGCTCAAAAGATCCTGCACTTGTGCCTTCACCTCTGCTAGTTCTACCGGAGACATTCTATAGGGCGCAATCGACACTGGATTCGCCCCAGGCACCAAGTCAATAATGAATTCCACTTCTCTCTCAGGTGGCAATTCACCAATATCGTCAGGAAAAACTTCCGGAAATTCCGACACCACCGGTATACTACTAACTTCAACGTCCTCTTCCACATACATAGAGAACAACATCATGTAAGTTCGAACATCCCCCGTTCCTTCGTTGGCCGCATCCCCTTTCAAAGATTTACTTGGAACTACATCTCCACCAAACACTAGCATCTTCTCCTTACAGTCTAGAAAGATATGGTTAGTAGATAACCAATCCATCCCCAAGATCACATCTAGATGAGCTAAAGGTAGGCAAATCAAATCCGCCGTAAAAGATCGACCCTCAACAATTATAGGACACTTCAAACACACCCGAGAGGTGGTTACAGGCTCGCTCGTCGGAGTAGACACCACCATATCATATGGTAACTCCGTCGCACCTAACCCCAACCTCTCCACACATGCATGAGATATGAAAGAATGCGTGGCACCCGAATCATAAAGTACATCTAGTAGTTTATCAGCAATCAAACACTTACCCTGTATCAAATCGTCGGAGGCAGCCGCTTCTGAACCACTCATAGCAAACACCCGAGAGGGTACTTTTGGTCTTCCACCACTAGTGTTGTTGTTGCTAACATTACCGCTCCTTGTGGAATTAGTGGGTCCACGATTGACGGTGTTAGAATTGGCGGTCATTGTCGGTCTACCGGGCACCCTACATTCTCGAGCATAATGGCCCACCTTACCACACACATAACAACGGTTCTCCTGTGTCTGCTGGAGCTGTGGGCAATTCCTCTTAAGATGCGGTCCCCCACACTGAAAGCACTGTACCCCAGCCCCCCTTGACTGGCTCATGTTGGAGGTAGCCATAGGTTGCTTCCCCTTGTTGCTAGCATACGGCTTCATCCTCTTATTACCATTTCCTCTAAAAGGATGGTTTCTCTGAGGTCCTCCAACGCCTCTAGCTTGCCTCTCCTTCATCTTATCTTCAAAAATCCTGCACTTTGTCACCAGCTGGTTAAAATCCGTGATCTGCATATAACTAACCGCTTGTTGGATCTCCAACCGAAGCCCATTCTCAAACTGAGCACACAAATCTTCCTCATTTCGAGCATCTTGGTATTGAGGCCAATACTGCAAAAGCTCATTAAACTTAGTCGTGTACTCCCCAACAGACATGTTTCCCTGCTTCAAGTCCAGAAATTCCCTCGCCTTCCGCTTCCTGAGATCTCGCGGAAAGTAATTCTCTAGGAATTTGTCCTTGAAGGCATTCCAAGGAATCACGCCTCCAGGTGCAACAAATGAAGGCTTCACGAACTTCCACCAATTCTCGGCCTCCCCTTGGAGCATAAATGTCGCATAAAGAACCTTATGCTCCTCAAGGCAACCCATCACCTCGAAAATCTTTTCCGTCTCAGCTAACCACAACCTAGCACCTTCCGGATCATAGTCTCCACTGAACTTTGGCGGGTGGTTCTTACGGAAAGCCAAGAGAGAAAGAAGTCCACCCAAACCTGAAATTTCGAAGTCCCACACGTAGAGACGCGCTTCACAACTCCGAAAATGCCCTCCTTTCGCGATTTGGAGCAGAAAGGGGCACTAAAGGTTGAAGCTTTGTTGGGCAACAATGGTGGAGGAAGAAAAGAAGAAGAAGGCTGCGTGAGAGAGAGGGAGAGAGAGCTGTCTGAAATTTTTGGGCTGAGTGAGGAGAGAGAATACAACTTTTTGGTTTTAAATAAAGGGTTTTCTCTTTTTCTATTATTTTATTTAAGCTATGCCACATGTCTCCATTTGAGCGGAGCAAAAAGGGCCCACATTCTCTTTTGATTGTGACCCATACTCAGCCACAAAAAGTGAGAAAAGTCTGACCTTTGAAACGCTAAAATCCTGCCTCAGTTTGCATGCCGTTTCTCTGATTCCAGTTCCTCGCGTTTCTCTGCGTCCGTCGGGGCCAGTTTTTGAAAGTAAGCAATATATATATCAAAACGCTCAGAATAAAACCCCGAGCGTGGTTCAGAGGTTGGTTTCGTTAAATTTTAAGTTGCACGCAAAACGATGATTTTTACACTAATTACTTAAGAATTAACCCATAACCTCCCAGTTATGGATTTCTCTTCCTTAATTAGCCTAACCCGCATATCTTGCCCCCACTATTGCTACTTCTACCAAGAACATATAGGCATAGACACTGAATAATACTTATATATATATAATCATTCGAAATACATCGTTTTCAAAAATTCCGGGTAGAAATTTCCAGGATGTCACACTTCACCTCTGGGATCTCACAATCACTCACAAACTCATTTCAAACTCTCAAAATGGCTCCTGCTTCAAGCTCTAGTCTCTGCAGATCTTCACACAACAAAATCTCTCAAAACTCTCTGGAACTTGGACTTTTCTCTCTCTAGAATCTCTAGACATGCAAAGCTTTGAATCCCAGCCCAAACTCCCTTCACAAAATCTGATTTCTGGCTTAAATAGGTGGCCTTGTTCGTGCTCATGCGCTTAGCAGATGGACTGAAGCGGTGCGCTTAGTGCACATTAGTGAATTTTGGCTTAACGCGTGCATTTCTCGCTTAGCGGATGGACTGAAGCGGTGCGGTTAGTGAGATGAAGCGGTGCGCTTAGCGAACCTGTACGTGTCATCTTCTTCCAGAGTCTTCCTCGCGCTTAGCCCATGAGTGCTGCGCTTAGCGGACGCTCAGTAAGCCAGCAGATTGGCTTAGCGAGAAGGTGAAAAATAGCACTTTTCAAGGCTTGCCTAATTAACTTGAAATTGAGAGAAAATGATTATTAAACACATAAAATGGAAGTACTAAGTATTTATTACCTATACTTAATAGAAAATACTTATAATACTACAAAATAACCATAAATTGGAAGAGTTTGATACAATTTACACAAGTTTTATACACAAAAGTTAGTTGTATTCACCGACTAACAAAGCTCCACATGGAGCTACATCATGTGGTATCAAGAGCATCTTCGCCTAGTGATGCAATCCTACCCCGCAAGGGCATTGGATAGAAAATTCCAAGTAGATTGGGCCAGAGATGCAAGAGAAGGCCCTAGGGTTCTTATGAGCCTTAGGGTAGATTTCGGGCCCATGGGCTAAGTACGAGTCCACTTATCTTTGTAAATATTAGATTAAGGTTTCATTATTTTTGGGCCTTCTATTTAGGGCTCCATAATGTAGGTAGGGTACCCAAGAAATATAGGATTTTTCAGCCCTTGTATTTTAGGGCACCTAGACTAGTTTTTGTATTAGGGGTAGTTTTGTAATTTCACATGCACTAAGTGGATATTTGATGTGTGTGGTTGGAAATAAATTTAATTGAATTGGTAGAAGCCCAATCCAATTAAATTTTATAGGGGGAGGTGAGCATTTGCTTACTACACCCCATTGCCACATCATATAGTCACACTTTGTGCATGTCCTTCATGCTTTTCATGCCTCATGACACCTAAGCACACTTAGTGGAGAATCTTGGAATTGATCTTGGATTAGTGGGCTGAACCATAACTAAAATTCACTAATCATAATTAGTGAAATTTTGGCTCCAAAGTTTGGCTCCACAAATTCAATTTCAAATTCCAGTGAAATTTGAATTTCCCTCCAATTTTGTGTGACACTTAGGCTATAAATAGAGGTCATGTGTGTTCATTTTTTTGAACTTTGATCATTTGAATATTAACTTCAGATTTCAGAGCTCCTTTTGAGCACAAAATTTCGTGCTCTTCTCTCCCTCTCCCTTCATTCATCTCCTTCTTCCTCCAAGCTCTTATCCATGGCCTCCTATGGTGGTGAGCTTCTTCTAGACTCATCTTCTCCTTGAAGTGGCGTCTCCTCTCTCTCTTCCTTCTCCATTCCGCTGCCATTTATCTTCCAAGAAGCAAAGGAATCCATTGATGAAGAAGATCCTAGGCCTACAAGCTCCAATGGAGCTTGCATCACCTAGGTCATGTTCTTTTGCTTCCTCTATCTTTTTGTTCGGTCAATTCACTTTAATTCCTTGTTCTTCATCTTATTCTCCATGTATATCCTCCATTGTCTTGTGGTTTGGTGATGTTTAGAGTAGATTCAACAAAATAAACTGATTAAATCTTAGATCTACACTTGTTCTTGCATTTCTATGGTTCAAATTTTATAGATCTACTCTTGAATCATCTTTTTGTGTTGATTTTAGGTTCTATCTTTTTCAGTCATAATCTTCTTGTGCTGAACCTTTAGATCTAAATTTTCTTCCAAAATATTGATTAGAAAAAAAATAACACAAAAATCTAAGTGTAAATCACTTATTCCATGTTGTCTTAGAGTCATGTTTAATCATAATAATTGTCACATTATGTTCTAAGTTTGTGTTGAATTTTGATTTTTGTTGATTGAATTCTAGATACATTTGTTCATGTATTCTTGTCATTCTTAGCCTATCTTTTGAATTTTGAGTCTAATTCATGCATGTTATTTAGTTCATAACATGTTCTAAATCAATTCCTAGATGTAGTCTTGTTGTTGAACTTTGTTTTGTTTTCTAAGTTTCCTATATGATGCCTATGAAGAAATTGAGTTGTGGTGCTGAGTTGTGGCTGGATTTGTGAATCAAAATAAGTCTTAAGCTCTCTTGAATTATGTTATTCAAGACATTTGAGCATAAGCAAACATAAATTGTAATTATCCAAGCCTTAAGCAACATCGCTTGAAGAATTTGAGTCAAGAAGCAAGGGGCCAACCACCTTAAGAGCTATTAGACTAAGAAGCACTCCAAATTGAGTGAATCACCAAAGAGAGAACAACCACCAAAATTGAGGACTGTTTTGTAATTTTGTAATTGGCAATTTACTTACCTCTATTGCTTTCAAATTTTGTAACAAAAAGGCCTTTCATTGGAAGTGTGTTGGGAGCCTCCAATAGGTTACCAAACTTCCATTTGTGTGTAATAATTTTAGGCAATTTTCCCCTAAGGATAGTGAGTGTTTTTTTGGGAACCGTAAATGTGGTCATCCAAACACTCTTAGGATTCACCTAGTTTACATTTCCTGCTTACTTTCATAGCTTATTTTCTTTACTAGTCACGCCTAGTTTATCTTGTAATTACATAATACTTTCTTCTTACTTATCACGCTTAGGAACCAACATGAGTCATCATTCGTCTAGTGTTAATGGTGAGGGTACTAGTCATAAGGACCCTCTATCTAGAATCTTAGATGAGTTAAGTTCCCTCAAGTTATGGAAAGAAAAACTAGAAAGAAAAGGAAAAGGAAAAGAGAGGGTAGAAATAAATCAAGATGAGAGAGAACAAATAAGAGAGGGAGAAAGAAGAAAAATAATGAAAGAAATGAAAAGAGAAAAAAACATGCCTCCTATAGTAGTCATGACTCTTGCAAGAGTTTAAGTGAAGAACTTAGCGACTATTATAGAGGATGCCATAGTTCACATACTAAACATCATTCCCAAAGAAGAGAAAAGGATAGAAGGCCTCAAGAGGTTAACATTAGCCTCCCATATTTCCATGGAAAAGATAATGTTGAGGCCTACTTAGATTAAGAAATGAAGGTTGAACAACTCTTTGCTTGCCATCATATTAGCATAGAGAGAAAAGTTCCATTGGCTACCCTTAGCTTTCAAGGGTATGCCCTCTATTGGTGGACTTCCCTTGTTAGGGAGCGAAGGATTCATGGGGATCCTCTAGTAGAGTATTGGAATGATCTTAAGAGTTCCCTAAGGAAGAGGCGCATTCCCTCCTACTATGAAAGAGAGCTTATGGTGATGCAATCCTACCCCCCAAGGGTATTGGATAGAAGACTCCAAGAGGCTTGGGCTAGAGCTACTAAAGAAGGCCCTAGGGTTCTCATGAACCTTAGGGTAGATTTTTGAGCCCATGGGTCAAGGTTGGATCCACTTTTCTTTGTAAATATTAGAATAGGTTTTTTTCCTTCTTTTGGGCCTTGTATTTTGGCCATTCTAGTAGTATAGGGTTTTAGCCTTGTATTTCAGGGCATTTTGAGTAGTCTTTGTAGTAGGGACTTTTTTTTTTGTATTTTCATGTATTTTGTCATGGGGGTGAGCTTAGCTATTATAGGGGGTGTGTAGCTAAGCTCTAGCTTCTTTAGGAATCTTTTTAAGGAAGCTTCTCTAGGAGGTGAGCTTAGTTATGAGAGGGGTGTGTGTAGCTAAGCTCTAGCTTCTCAAGGAAGTTTTCTCAAAGAAGCTTCTCAAGGAAGTTTTCTCAAGAAATCTTCTCAAGGAAGCTACCTAGTCTATAAATAGAAGCATGTGTAACACTTGTTGTAACTTTGATGAATGAGAGTCTTGTGAGACACAACTCAAAGTTCAACTTCTCTCCCTTTTTCTTCCTTCAATTTCGTGCTCCCCCCTCTCTCTTTCTCTCCCTCTTTCTTTTCCTCCATTGAAGCATCCTTCCAAGCTTCTTATCCAAGGCTCATCTTGGTGGTGAAGCTCTTTCTTCCATGGCTTATTCCCTAGTGGATGGCGCCTCCTCTCACCTCTTCTCCTTTGTCTTCCGCTGCATCTCCATGGTGGAAAATTACCATTAAAGGACCTCATTGAAGCTCAAAGATCCAGCCTCCATAGAAGCCCCACAAGCAAGCTTCCATCATATGGACAAGCTCCAAAGGCTTAGACAAGGGAGTATGAGTGTTGAAGAATATAAACAATAAATGGAACTACTCCTTTTAAGAGTTGGAATTAAGGAGGAGGAAAGAACAAGCATATCTAGGTTTCTTAGTGGGCTTAATATGGAAGTGAGGGACAAGGTTGAACTCCTTCCATATAGGGACCTAGATGAGCTAGTCCAACTTTGTATAAGAATGGAGCAACAACTTAAAAGGAAGCCTTCTTCAAAATCTTATGGCTTTCACTCTTATCCAAGGAAGGACCAAGCCCAAGGAATTTTGGGGGCTGCACCTTCAAAACCCAAGGAAGATAAGGGTAAGACCATAGAGAAATTCACCCCTAAGACTAGTTCCCAAGAAAGGACTAGCAACATTAAATGCTTCAAATGTCTTGGGAGAGGTCACATTGCCTCTCAATGCCCCACAAAGAAAACCATGATTATGGGGGGTTAAGACATTTATAGAAGTCAAGAGGAGATGATGTGTCATTATTTTCTCCTATTTCTTAACCCTTTTTGTCACCATTTTAATTACTGATTAGCCTTAATTGTCAAATTAATTATGCAATTTTATCATTTGGGCCTACTGGACTAATTTTGTGTTTTTAATTTAATTTCAGGAGAATTATAAGCAATTGGGCTTGAATCCGGAATTGGGCTTGGACTTGAAGAGAGCAGAAAATTTTATTTTATCAAATCTTATCTTATCCAGATTTTATCTCATCTAGATATTATTTCATCCAATCTCATCTTATCTTATCTAGATTTTATTTCATCTAGATTTTATTTTATCAAATCTTATCTTATCTTGTCTAGATATTATTTTATTTATGGGCTTGGACTTAAAACTGATTTGTAAGCTTGGGGCTGAGAACCTATATAACAGCACCAAGGTTTTAGTTTCAGGAGTTTAGTTTTTCGTTTGGAGAATAATTTGAGGTTTTGCAATTCCAGTTTTTATTGTTCATGCGTACTATTCACGTAGCAATAAAATTCGTTTTCTGCTTCAATCTGCAATTTCGTTTTCTACTGATTAATGGAAGGCTAAGTCTCCTGCGTTGTTTTCTCTTGAGGATCAAGCACAACTCTCTTTGAGGTTTTATTATTACTATTGAATTCTGATAAGTTTTTCCTCTTCACCAATTACTATGTATTTTTTTGCTATTAATCCATGCATGCTTAGTGCTTGATTAATTGTCTCTGCGCTTAATTTACGTTCATGCTTAACGATCAGTTTCGTTCATGATTAATTGGTGTATGTGTTGCTTAATCACATAATGACAGCCTTATGTTAAATTTTGCTTAGTAATTTAATTTAGGGTTGGATTAAGTGGTTGAACTGATAAGGGATAATTTCTCGTAACCTAGGATAAGAGACTTGCTTGTGAATCAAGGGGAAACAATATGTTTTAATTCTGTTATTTTCTAATTAAAATTTGCTTGCTATTTAAATTACAAAAACAAACAACCCCCCTAATTCGTTACTGTTTTATTACTATCTGTAATGAATGTTTGGTTGATCATTGCTCGTTGGGAGACGACCTAGGATCACTTCCTAGATACTGCATTTTTAATGTTTATTTGATTCGGGTACAGCCTCGATCAAATTTGGTGTCGTTGCCAAGGAATATAAGGGTAAGACCATAGAGAAATCCACCCCTAAGACTAGTTCCCAAGAAAGGACTAGCAACATTAAATGTTTCAAATGTCTTGGGAGAGGTCACATTGCCTCTCAATTCCCCCACAAAGAAAACCATGATTATGAGGGGTCAAGACATTTATAGTAGTCAAGAAGAGACTACTTCTTCCCCCTTCCTCTAGTGGAAGTGAAGATGAAGTAAGGGGTGAAGAGTCTAGTGAGGAAGTCTACCCCCATGAAGAAGGTGACCTCCTAATGGTTAGAAGGCTCCTTGGAGGTCAATCTTGTGATCTATCTCAATCTCAAAGAAAGAACATCTTTCATACAAGATGCAAAATTTTAGATAAAACATTTCTCTCATTGTAGATAGTGGATCTTGTTGCAATTGTTGTAGCACAAGATTAGTTTCCAAGTTGAACCTCTCTATCATTCCTCACCCAAAACCTTATAAACTTCAATGGCTCAATGAACAAGGGGAAATGATACTTAACTAACAAGTGAAGGTACCTTTCTCCATCGGGACATATAAGGATGAAGTTAATTGTGATATAGTTCCCGTGGAGGCAGGGCATATTCTTTTAGGAAGGCCATGACAATTTGATAGGAAGATAATTTACAATACCCTAACTAATGAGATTACCCTCACCCATCTTGGCACTAAATTTTTGTTGCATCCTCAAACACCTTCACAGGTGGTCAAAGATCAACAAACAATGAAAGATATGAGGGATGAGGAAGAAAAACTAGAAAACCAAAAGAAAAAGAAGGATAGTAAGGCCTTGTCTTCAAAGGCCAAGAGGAAGGAAAAAGAGGAAAAGGATTCCTCCAAGAAGATTGTTAAGAAGAAAAATCATTTTGCAACAAAATGCGATATAAAGAGCACTCATCCTTAAACAATCTTTCTACCTTCTCCTATCAAGGGAAACATCCCTTAGCACCGCCATACCTCTTAAGCTTAAGGTTATTCCTCAACTAAAAGAGTTGTTGGATAAGGGTTTGGTTCGTAAAAGCTTAAATCCTTGTGCTTTGTTGGTGCCCAAAATAGGTATTATGAGGCACCAAATCCCTATGATAGGTGGTATGATGAATATGTTGAGTGGTGCAACCCTCTTTTGTAAAATCACTCATGCACCCAACATCTTCATGATTTGTGTACATAGGGACTCATTAGGTAGGTTTGTTCTAATTTTTTGTTTCAATACAAACCTAGGTGCTCATATGGGACACCTTAGGTTTGTCGTAATTTTTTGTAGGAATAATCAACATGAAAATAAAGAAAAAGGTATGTTTTATTCCATTACTTTTCTTAGATTTTTAAATAGTGATCAAGGGCTTCCCATGGACCCTAAGAGAATAATTGTCATTCCTGAGTGGCCTACTCCACCAAGTATAAGGGAAATTTAGGGCTTCAATGACTTAACAAACTTTTACAAAAGGATTATCCCATATTTTTCTATACTTGTAACACCACTCATTGAGTTGATGAGAAACTATGTTCTTTCATGGGAAGATGGCCAGGAAAGGGGTTTTCAGTCCTTACCCTATTCTAACATACCTAACATCACTAATACATATGTTTTTATTCTTTTTACAGGTGTTAAGGAAAGAATCCCTGAGTTTCAAGAACCTCTAGATTTGAGGTGAAATCCTTTTCAAGGGGGAGGGAATGATGCAATCCTACCCCCTAAGGGCATTGGATAGAAGACTCCAAGAAGATTGGGCCAGAGATGCAAGAGAAGAGCGTAGGGTTCTCATGAACCTTAGGGTAGATTTCGGGCCCATGGCCTAAGTATGAGCCCACTTATCTTTGTACATATTAGATTAAGGTTTCATTATTTTTGGGCCTTGTATTTAGGGCTCCAAAATGTAGGTAGAGTACCCTAGAAATGTAGGATTTTTCAGCCCTTGTATTTTAGGGCACTTAGTCTAGTTTTTGTATTAGGGGTAGTTTTGTAATTTCACATGCATTAAGTGAATATTTGATGTGTGTGTTGGAAAATAAATTTAATTGAATTGGGAGAAGCCCAATCCAATTAAATTTTTGAGTGGGAGGTGAGCATTTGCTTGCTACACCCCATTGCCACATCATATAGTTACACTTTGTACATGTCCTTCATGCTTTACATGCCTCATGACACCTAAGCACACTTAGTGGAGAATCTTGGACTTGATCTTGGATTAGTGGGCTGAACCATAGCAAAAATTCACTATTCATAATTAATGAAATTTTGGCTCCAAAATTTGGCTCCACAAATTCAATTTCAAATTCAAGTGAAATTTGAATAAAAATTCAAATTTCCCTCTAATTTTGTGTGACAATTAGACTATAAATAGAGGTCATGTGTGTGCGTTTTTTCAACTTTGATCATTTGAGAATTGCACTTCAAAGTTCAAACCTCATTTGAGACACAAAATTTCGTGCTCCTTCTCTCCTTCTCCCTCCCATCATCTTCTCCTCCTTCAAGCTCTTATCAATGACTTCCTATGGTGGTGAGCTTGTGCTTGACTCATCTTCTCCTTGAAGTGGCATCTCCAATCATCTTTCTTCCTTCTCCATTTTGCTGCCATTGAACTTCAAGAAGCAAAGGATGCCATTGATGGAGAAGATCCAAGGCCTACAAGCTCCACATGGAGCTACATCACATGGAACACCAAAAATCATGTATCACATATTTCCTCATGAGTCATGTGCAATATTGTATTTTTTTATCAGTAAACTTTGCCAAGTCATAGGGTAGGTCATTTAAATAAAGATCCATGGAACACCAAAAATCATGTGTCACATATATCCTCCAGAGTCATGTGCAATCTTATGAGAATGACGAATTCTTAATTAAACCAAAAGATCAATCAAAATGGTTAGAACAGTTTATTAAAAATGAGTCAAAGGATGAAGAATTCTGCATCTAGGGCATATTTATCATCATCTAATCCAAAAACACCGGTTGAAGAATATGAATCTGACACACCGTCTCCAATTGTCCGTCCAATGGGGGTCAAAAGGGAGTAAAAAGGAAGAGTAAGGGGAAAGGAGTAGGAACATCTACCAATCCTATGGACTTGACTGCAATAAGGGAAAGAAATGTTCTCAACGCTAGACTAGTAGTCTTAAGGGATAAAGAATTGGAAAAGGAGTACTACAACATTCTAATGAAGGACACATCCACAATGTCCAAGAGTCAACTCCAAGACCATCAGACCTTTTGTAAAATAATTAGGCATAAACTAGGTCTTTACTATTAATTTGTTAGGTAGTTTTAATTTGTTGTAATTGTCTTTTAATTTGTATTTTTAGGAATTGTGTTTGATTTGTCTTTCTTTTTTTAAAAAAATTGTACCATTTATATATTTGATCAACTACTGAATTTGTAATCGTGTTATGAGACTAGCCGTTACGAAACTAGTCGTTGCATAAGTAGCCGTTATAAAACTAGTCAATTGTCATTCATTTTTCTACGTCTTCTTCAAACAATTTTCTTCTTTCACTCGTTTTTGCAATTGATCATTCATACTATGGATCCAAATAATGACTTCGAAAGAGTTTCGAAGCAAACTGTTTATGAAACACCAAATGACAATAATGATGAACAAATCATAAGCTACTTGATGCAATCCTACCCCGTAAGGGCATTGGCTAGAAGACTCCAAGTAGATTGGGCTAGAGATCCAAGGAAAGGCCCTAGGGTTCTCATGAGCCTTAGGGTAGATTTCGAGCCCATGGGCTAAGTATGAGCCCGCTTATCTTTGTAAATATTAGAATAGGTTTTTCCTTCGTCTAGGCCTTGTATTTTGGCCATTCTAGTAGTATAGGGTTTTAGCCTTGTATTTCGGGGCATTTTGAGCTGTCTTTGTAATAAGGACTTTTTTTTGTTATTTTCATGTTTTTTCTCATGGGGTGAGCTTAGCTATTATAGGGGGTGTGTAGCTAAGCTCTAGCTTCTCATCTCAAGGAGGTGAGCTTAGCTATTAGAGAGGTATGTGTAGCTAAGCTTTAGCTTCTTTAGGAATCTTCTTAAGGAAGCTTCTCAAGGAGGTGAGCTTAGTTATGAGAGGGGTGTGTGTAGCTAAGCTCTAGCTTCTCAAGGAAGTTTTCTCAAAGAAGCTTCTCAAGGAAGTTTTCTCAAGAAAGCTTCTCAAGGAAGCTACCTAGTCTATAAATAGAAGCATGTGTAACACTTGTTGTAACTTTGATGAATGAAAGTCTTATGAGACACACTTCAAAGTTCTACTTCTCCCCCTCTTTTATTCCTTCAATTTCGTGCTCCCCCCTCTCTCTTTCTCTCCCTCTTTCTTTTCCTCCATTGAAGCATCCTTCCAAGCTTCTTATCCAAGGCTCATCTTGGTGGTGAAGCTCCTTCTTCCATGGCTTATTCCCTAGTGGATGGCGCCTCCCTTCTCCTCTTCTCCTTTGCCTTCCGCTGCATCTCCATGGTGAAAAATCACCATTGAAGGACCTCATTGAAGCTCAAAGATCCAGCCTCCATAGAAGCTCCACAAGCAAGCTTCCATCAAGTGGTAATCAGAGCACAAGAGCTTCAAGTAGGTGCTCCTTAAACCTCCATTAATTTTTTTTCTTTACCTTCTCTTCCATTGTTGTTTCTTCATTTTTCTCCATGTATCTCCTCACATGTCTTGTTCTAAATATTGTTAACATGATTCTTTAGAGTTTCCACCGATTAAACTTGCTATAGAAGTTAGATTTGATTTTCTATGGTTCAAATTTCTTGTTCTTAGTTCTTGAACCATGAATTGTGTTGAGTTTAGGTTCCTTTGAGTTTTGTCTTGTTATTTTTTGTGGCTGAAACCTAAACCATAAAATTCTTACAAAAATATTAAAGTAGAAGAAAACCTCAAAAATCTAGAGTGACTTGTTCACCTATTGTAGTTTTGTCATAGAAGTCATGTCTAGTCATGAAACTTGTCACATAAGATTTCTTATGTTGTGCTGAATTTTATTTTCTTGTTTCTTTGTCTAACTCATTTTTTCATGAGTGTATGAAATTCTTTTAGCCTATTATTTGATTTGAGTCAAATCTTTCATGTTAATTAGTCCTTAACATGTTCATGCAAAATTCTTAGAGAGTCTTTGATTGTGAACCTTTTCTTGAACTTTTAGGTTTCTTTATGATTGTGTCTATTGTGAATTTGAGTTTTAGTGATTGAATTGCTGGCTGAAATGTTGATCCTAAGTGAATATTGAACTTCGAAAACTGTGGTAAAAAATCCTAGTGAGTTCAACATACATAGGAAGGTTGAAAGTAAGCCCAAGGCAATCAATATACCATGCTTAAAGAAACAAATCGCTAGTGCTGGCAGCTTGGACATACAAACTTGTAAAAATTACTGAGAATTGGTTACTTCGAATTTTGAGCTGAAATATTTACTGAATTTTCTAGACATCTGGAAAAAAGTTATAAAAAAAGAAACAAGTGATTTGGATAAAAGGAAAAAATACGAAAAATCGCACAAGTTGGCAGGAAAATCAGTATCCAGAAAAAAAAGGTGAAAGGGAAGGGTGCTTGTTGTTTTGGCTCAAAATTTATTCTATAATTGGAAATTTCAATTCAAAATTAGTGTGAAGACAAGTGCCAAAGCTAGAGTTTTGTTGAGTCTTTTTTTTTCCAGTTTTTTTACTCTACTCTAGAGCCATTCTAAGTTTCTCTTTGACTCCTAGCTTGCTTCTATGTCCTTTTCATTGCTTTAATTGTTGAATAATCCTTGAAAAATTGTCTTGTTAAAAAATCCATTGGTTTAGCTTTCATTTCATTTTTTTTTTGTCTTTGGTTATTGCTTGTCTCTTTGTTTCCTTGTTTGTGGGTTGCCATATAGGGAATTGGAAGCAGGATTGGTGCCATCCCTTGAAGAATTTGAGTCCAGAAGCAAGGGGCCAACCACCTTAAGAGCTATTGGACGAAGAAGCACTCCAAATTGAGTGAATCACCAAAGAGAGAACAACCACCAAAATTGAGGACCGTTTTGTAATTTTGTAATTTGCAATTTACTTACCTTTATTGCTTTCAAGTTTTTGTAACAAAAAGGCCTTTCATTGGAAGTGTGTTGGGAGCCTCCAATAGGTTACCAAACTTCCATTTGTGTGTAATAATTTTAGGCAATTTTTACTTAGGATAGTAAGTGTTTTGTTGGGAACCTTGAATGTGGTCATCCAAACACTCTTAGGATTCACCTAGTTTACATTTCTTGCTTACTTTCATAGCTTATTTCTTTTACCTTCCATTGTCAAACCGCCTAGATAGCTTGCATTTTACCAATTAGTTTTTTTACCTTATCTTTCACACCTCTTTTAGTGTTTATTTGGCTAGTTTCAACCATAGTTTCTTTTACCTTTTGTTTTCAAACCTCCAACAAGAAAGAACCACAACTTAGGAACCAACATGAGTCATCATTCATCTAGTGTTAATGGCGAGGGTACTAGTCATAAAGACCCTTTATCTAGAATCTTAAATGAGTTGAGTTCCCTCAAGTTATGGAAAGAAAAACAAGAGAGAAAAGAAAAAGGAAAAAAAAGAGTGGAAGAAATAAGTCAAGATGAAAGAAAGAAAATAAGAGAGGAAGAAAGAAGAAAAATAATGAAAGAAATGAAAAGAGAAAAACATGTTTCCTATAGTAGTCATAACTCTTGCAAGAGCCTAAGTGATGAACTTCGTGACTATTACGTAGGAAGGCATAGGTCACATCTTAGACCTCACTCCCATAGAAGAGAAAAGGAAAGAAAGCCTCAAGAGGCTAACATTAACCTCTCATACTTCCATGGGAAGGACAATGTAGAGGCTAACTTAGATTGGGAAATAAGGGTAGAGCAACAACTTAAAAAGAAGTCTACTTCAAAATCTTATGGCTCTCACTCTTATCCAAAGAAAGACCAAGGTCAAGGCATCTTAGGGGTGACACCTTCTAAGCCCAAAGATGATAAGTGGAAGGCAATAGAAATGCAAGCCCCTAAGGCTAGTATGCAAGAGAAAACTAGCTCTATAAAGTGCTTTAAATGTCTTGGAAGAGGACACATTACTTCTCAATGCCCCACCACAAAAACCATGATTATGAGGGGCCAAGACATTTATAGTAGCCAAGATGAGGCTACTACATCACCTTCCTCTAGTGAAAGTGAAGAAGCAAAAGGGGAAGAATCTAGTGAAGAAATCTACCCCCAAGAAGATGGACAACCATTAGTGGTTAAAGAGAAGTGTAAGGAGGTAAGTGTCTCCTCCAAGAGGTTAGCTAAGAAGGAAACTCATTTTACAATAAAGACAAACATTAAAGAAACTTTCCCTCTTAGACAACCTCCACATTTTCTCTTTTGTAAAAAGACACTTGCTAGCATTGCAACACCTCTTGGGCTTGAGTTTATTCCTCAAGTAAAGAAGTTGTTGGATGAGGGTTTGGTTCGCAAGAGCTTAAATCCTTGTGCTTTTTTGGTGCCCAAAATAGGTATTATTAGGCACCAAGTCCCTAAAATAGGTGGTATGATGAATGTTTTGAGTGGTGCAACCCTCTTTTGTAAAATCACTCGTACACCTAACATCTTCATGGTGTGTGTACATAGGGACCTATTAGGTAGGTTTGTTCTTATTTTTAGTTTCAATACAAACTTAGGTACTCATATGGGACACCTTAGGTTTGTTATACTTTTTGGTAGGAATAATCAATATGAAAATACAGAAAAAGGTATGTTTTATTGCGTTACTTTTCTTAATTTTTCAAATAGTGATCAACGGGTTCCCATGAACCCTAAGAGAATAAAGGTCATTCCTGAGTGGCTCACTCCACCAAGTATAAGAAAAATTTGGGGCTTCCATGACTTAACAAACTTTTACAAAAGGTTTGTCCCATATTTTTCTATACTTGTAGCACCACTCATTGAGTTGGTGAGAAACCATGTTCCTTCATGGGAAGATGCCCAGGAAATGGGTTTTCAGACCTTACCTTACTTCAACATACCAAACACCACTAATACATGTGTTTTTGTTCTTTTTACAGGTGTTGAGGGAAGGAGCCCAGAGTATGAAGAACCTCGGGATTTGAGGTCAAATCCTTTCCAAGGTGGAGGGAATGATGCAATCCTACCCAAGTAGATTGGGCTAGAGATCCAAGGAAAGGCCCTAGGGTTCTCATGAGCCTTAGGGTAGATTTCGAGCCCATGGGCTAAGTATGAGCCCGCTTATCTTTGTAAATATTAGAATAGGTTTTTCCTTCGTCCAGGCCTTGTATTTTGGCCATTCTAGTAGTATAGGGTTTTAGCCTTGTATTTCGGGGCATTTTGAGTTGTCTTTGTAATAAGGACTTTTTTTTTGTTATTTTCATGTTTTTTCTCATGGGGGTGAGCTTAGCTATTATAGGGGGTGTGTAGCTAAGCTCTAGCTTCTCATCTCAAGGAGGTGAGCTTAGCTATTAGAGAGGTATGTGTAGCTAAGCTTTAGCTTCTTTAGGAATCTTCTTAAGGAAGCTTCTCAAGGAGGTGAGCTTAGTTATGAGAGGGGTGTGTGTAGCTAAGCTCTAGCTTCTCAAGGAAGTTTTCTCAAAGAAGCTTCTCAAGGAAGTTTTCTCAAGAAAGCTTCTCAAGGAAGCTACCTAGTCTATAAATAGAAGCATGTGTAACACTTGTTGTAACTTTGATGAATGAAAGTCTTATGAGACACACTTCAAAGTTCTACTTCTCCCCCTCTTTTATTCCTTCAATTTCGTGCTCCCCCCTCTCTCTTTCTCTCCCTCTTTCTTTTCCTCCATTGAAGCATCCTTCCAAGCTTCTTATCCAAGGCTCATCTTGGTGGTGAAGCTCCTTCTTTCATGGCTTATTCCCTAGTGGATGGCGCCTCCCTTCTCCTCTTCTCCTTTGCCTTCCGCTGCATCTCCATGGTGAAAAATCACCATTGAAGGACCTCATTGAAGCTCAAAGATCCAGCCTCCATAGAAGCTCCACAAGCAAGCTTCCATCACTACTTATGTGCGATGCAACTACAAAGAGGCAACAACAGTCAAGAAAAAAGGACTAAAAGAGTGATTAATTACAATCATGAATATGAACATCTACGATTGATGAATGACTACTTCTCAGAAAATTCAGTATACACAGAGACTCAATTTTGATGTAGGTTTTGAATACGAAAATAATTATTCATTCAAATTATCAATGCTCTTAGTAATCATAATGAGTATTTCCAAATGAGACCTGATGTTGTTGGTAGAATGGGTCTCTCGCCATTGCAAAAGTGCACTGCAACTATTCGTATACTAGCATACGAATCACCTGTTGATTGTGAGGATGAGCATGCTAGAATTGGCGAATGCACTGCAACTCAATGCTTACAAAAATTTATAAGGGGTGTCAATGAGATATTTGGACAAGAGTACTTGAGAAGGCCAAACAACAATGATGCAATCCTACCCCGCAAGGGCATTGGATAGAAGACTCCAAGTAGACTGGGTCAAAGATCTAAGAGAAGGCCCTAGGGTTCTCATGAGCCTTAGGGTAAATTTCGGGCCCATGGGCTAAGTATGAGCCACTTATCTTTGTACATATTAGATTAAGGTTTCATTAATTTTGGGCCTTGTATTTAGGGCTCCATAATGTAGGTAGGGCACCCTTGAAATGTAGGATTTTTCAGCCCTTGTATTTTAGGGCACCTAGACTAGTTTTGTATTAGGGGTAGTTTTGTAATTTCACATGCATTAAGTGAATATATGATGTGTGTGTTGAGAAATAAATTTAATTGAATTGGGAGAATCCCAATCCAATTAAATTTTAGAGGGGGAGGTGAGCATTTGCTTGCTACACCCCATTGCCACACCATATAGTCACACTTTTTGCATGTCCTTCATGCTTTACATGTCTCATGACACCTAAGAACACTTAGTAGAGAATTTAGGACTTGATCTTGGACTAGTGGGCTGAAACATAACTAAAATTCACTAATCATAATTAGTGAAATTTTGGCTCCATAATTTGGCTCCACAAATTCAATTTCAAATTCAAGTGAAATTTGAATAGAAATTCAAATTTCCCTCCAATTTTGTGTGACACTTAGGCTATAAATAGAGGTCATGTGTGTGTATTCTTTTAATTTTGATCATTTGATAATTACACTTCAAAGTTAAGACCTCATTTGAGGCACAAAATTTCGTGCTCCTTCTCTCCCTCTCCCTCCACTCATCTTCTCTTACCTTCAAGCTCTTATCCATGGCTTCCTATGGTGGTGAGCTTCTTCTTGACTCATCTTCTCCTTGAAGTGGTGTCTTCAGTCATCTTTGTTGCTTCTCCATTCTGCTTCCATTCATCTTCAAGAAGCAAAGGACTCCATTGATGAAGAGGATCCAAGGCCTACAAGCTCCACATGGAGCTACATCATGTGGTATCAAGAGCATCTTCATCTAGGTGATGTTCTTTTACTTCGTCTATCTTTTTTTTCGGTCAATTCACTTTAATTTCTTGTTATTCATCTTATTCTCCATGTATATCCTCCATTTTCTTGTGGTTTGGTGCTGTTTAGAGTAGATTCAAAAAAATAAACCGATTAAATCTTAGATCTACACTTGTTCTTGCATTTCTATGGTTCAAATTTTATAGATCTACTCTTGAATAATGTTTTTATGTTGGTTTTAGGTTCTATCATTTTTCAGTCATAATATTCTTGTGCTGAACCTTTAGATCTAAATTTTCTTCCAAAATATTGATTAGAAAAAAAACACAAAAATCTAAGTGTAAATCACTTAATCCATGTTGTCTTAGAGTCATGTTTAGTCATAGTAATTGTCACATTATGGTCTAAGTTTGTGTTGAATTTTTATTTTGTTGATTGAATTCTAGATACATTTGTTCATGTATTCTTGCCATTCTTAGCTTATCTTTTGAATTTTGAGTCTAATCCATGCATGTTATTTAGTTCATAACATGTTCTAAATCAATTCCTAGAAGTAATCTTGTTGTTGAACCTTTTTTTTTTTTTGTTTTCTAAGTTTCCTACATAATGCCTATGATGAAGTTGAGTTGTGGTGCTGATTTGTGGCTGGATTTGTGAATCAAAATAAGTATTAAGCTCTCTTGATTTTTTTTATTCAAGATAATTGAGCATAATAAAACAAAAATTGTAACTATCCAAGCCTTTAGCAACATAAACACTACTCTTGATTTCTAGGTTGAAATCGCTAGTGTTGGCAGCTTGAATATAGAAACTTGTTTAAATTATTGAGAATTGGTAACAACGAATTTTGAGCTGAAAGTTTTACTGCATTTTCTAGACATCTGGAAGAAAATTATAAAAAAAGAACCAAGTGATTTGGATAAAAGGAAAAAATAATAAAAATCACACAAGTTGTCCGAAAAATCAGTGTCTAGGAAAAAAAGTGAAAGGGAAGTGTGCTTGTTGTTTTGGCTCAAAATTTTTCCTATAACTGGTGCCTATTTTATACTAATCTTATTTTTGAAATTTCAATTGAAAATTATTGTGAAAACAAGTGCCAAAACTATAGGTTTCATGAGTATTTTTTTTTAGTTTTTCTACTCTACTCTAGAGCCATTCTAGGTTTCTCTTTGAGTTCTAGCTTGCTTTTATGTGCTTTTCATTGCTTTAATTGTTGAATAATCCTTGAAAATTTGTCTTGTTAAAACTCTATTGGTTTAAATTTCATTTCATTTTTTTGGTCTTTGGTTATTGCTTGTCTCTTTGTTTCCTTGTTTATGAGTTGCCACATAGGGAATTGGAAAGGAGGATTGGTGCCATCCCTTGAAGAATTTGAGTCAAGAAGCAAGGGGCCTGTTAGTTGATGAATACGGCTAACTTTTTTGTATAAAACCTGTGTAAATTGTATCAAACTTCCCCAGTTTATGGTTATTTTTTAGTGTTATAAGTACTTTTTGTTAAGTATAGGTAATAAATACTTAGTACTTTCATTTTGTGTGTTTAATAATCATTTTCTCTCAATTTCAAGTTAATTAGGCGACTTTGAAAAGTGTTGTTTTTCACCTTCTCGCTAAGTCAATCTGCTGGCTTAGCGAGCGTCTGCTAAGCGCAACACTCATTGGCTAAGCGCGAAGAAGAATCTGGAAGAAGATGAGTTGTACAAGTTCGCTGAGCGCACCACTTCATCTCACTAAGCGCATCGCTTCAGTCCATCCGCCGAGCGAGAAAAAGCACGCGCTAAGTCAAAATTCACTAGTGTGCGCTAAGCGGTTCAGAATTGCGCTAAGCGCACGAGCACGAACAAGGCCACCTATTTAAGCCTGAAATCAGATTTTGTGAAGGGAGTTTGGGCAGAGAGCTGAAGCTTTGCATGTCTAGTGATTCTAGAGAGAGAAAGGTCCAAGTTCAAGAGAGTTTTGAGAGATTTTGCTGTGTGAAGGTCTGCAGAGACCAGAGCTTGAAGAGGAAGCCGTCTGAGAGCTTGAGATGAGTTTGTGAGTGTGTGACAACCTACCCTTCGGCGGGAGGGCGACGTGGGGCTCACGGGTGCATCTTCCGTGGGAGGAAAATGCGCGGAGTCGCCACCAACGTTTATTCAAGGAAAACGTCGGAAAAATAGGAAAGGTGTGATCTACGAACTTTAATCGTGAAAGGTTCGGGAGTTGTTTTTACGCACGGGGAAGGTATTAGCACCCCACGCGTCCGTCACCAAGGACGACAACCTTTAATCAAATGTGCAAATATGACTTCAAAATGTTTTATTTTCCCTTTTTTATGTCTTTTTTGTGTTTTTATGCTTTTTATGTTTTTTGTATTTTTTATCTTTTTGTGGTCGACAAGGGTGTTTCCCTCGCTCCTACGTATCCTAAATTGCGATGAGGAAATCAGACCTACGTTGTTTTTTTAGAACTAAACGTTGGTTAAGTTGTTTTGATCTTTTTCCGCAATATCGATTTTAACCGAACAAAATTCGTTTAAGGCGTTGGACCATTAAACGATCTTTTGATTTTTGGAAAGGAGAGAAACGTTAAGGCGTTGGACCATTAACGATCTCTTGGTTTTGAAAGGAGAGAAACGTTAAGGCGTTGGACCATTAACGATCTCTTGGTTTTTGAAAGAAGAGAAACGTTAAGGTGTTGGACCATTAACGATCTCTTGGTTTTTGACAGGAAAGAAACGTTAAGACGTTGGACCATTAACGATCTCTTGGGGTGGTCGACAAAAGTGGGGCTTTTGCTCCTACGTATCCTCAATTGCGATGAGGAAATCAGACCTACGTAGTTCTTGCAAAAGCAGTAAAGTTATGTGTTGATTTTATGCTTTTGAACGGTCCATGTTAACCGATAAAAGCAAAGAGGACCGTTTAAGGCGTTGGACCTTAAAACGGTTTTGAGTGACTTTTGCAGGCAAAGCTTGATTTGTGAGTTGATTTTAGTCTTGGTTTCACTTTGGTTATTAGTCAATTAATTCAAGAAAACTTTCAAAGAAAAACGTCCGATTGATTTCTTTGATTATTTTATTCAAAGATATTTTGATTATTTTATTATTATTTTTTTAAGATATTTTGATTATTTTATTATTATTTTGCTTTTTTTGGTTTAACCGAGGTTACAGCATGAACGATCGGTTGGATTTTATTTTAACAGTGATTAAACGAGATTACAACACAAATGATCGGTTGAAATTCATTTTATCATTTATTAGGCGAGATAACGACTTAAATAAATGTTTAAAGCACGTTAAAAACGGAAGAAAAGAAAATTGGAAGTAAGCGAAATTAAAGTGAAATTACACAAAACAAGTAGGGACCACTAAGGGTGCATAGAATGAATTGAAAGATTCGATTTCGGGAACTTACCGGTTGAAGACTGAAGAACGAACGAAGAACGGTTCAGAACGATGAAGAATTTCCACAGAATCACTTACGGAAGCACTTCGACTCTAATTTTCTTCATGAAAACGTGTTTTCTGCCCAAAATAGCCGAAATGCATAGCTTAGGGGTCATGAACCTTTTGAAACACCCCCCTCCCCTATTTATAGGGAAAAAGGGAAGTGCTTGCCGCCCAGAGGCTTTTTGAGAAAGATTTCTAAGCACACCCCAATTATTAAGTTCACCCCCCTTTTCGTACTTTACGGAAAAGTTACGGAAGCCTTATAGAACTGTTTCGGATTTTATTTTCATCTTTTTCTCTCTTCCCTTTCACCAATGTTAAGTGAAATATGCTTACCCAAGGTTTACGAAAATTTTATGGAAGCATTACGGAAGCCCCGGAAACCATTTTTCAACAACGTGGAGGAGCTTACCGCCTAGTTGCTTCCTCCTTAAGCAACCCAACTTGCAAGGGCCTAGATTGGAATTGCTATTTACACCCCTATCTTGATAAGTTCACCCCCATTTTTGTGTTTTTGGCCGTTTTCTTTCCGAAATCTCATGAAACTTTACGGATTCCACTTGGATGAGTGTTAAGCCTTATGAAGCGATCAACAATGGTCCTCGGATGAAATTAGAGTGTAACAGTTTATTTACACGCCCCCTACTTTACTAAATACACTCCCGTTTTCGTGTTTTTGACCAGTTTCTTCTCGAAACATCTCAGAACTTTACGGATTCCACAACGATGGGTGTTAAACATTTTGAGGTGGTCAAACGAACGTCGCATGCTGACAAACAATGGTTCCCAGACGAAATTAGGGTATGACAATTGCCCCTCTTTACTTATCTTTTATTGGAGATAAAAGGGAAGTAAAGATAAGACCCTAATTTCGTTCAAGCTGAATCTTTACTCGATTGGCCACTAGCGCAAATCCAAGCAGTAAAACCCGTGAAGGCATGAAGATATTGAAATTCTTTTTTTTTTAAACGTACAAACAAAGGATGTCGAGTCCTACGAAGCACAGGGGAAAAGGATATTGAAGTTTTTAAGGTGAAGACATTGTCGTCTTCAAAATGTGTGCAGATTACCGTATAGGGCGTCTCCGCATGCTACCTGACTTGTCACAGGTCGGGGTAGCAGAACTGTGTGTACGGATAACCACTTGGGGTATTTCTGCCTGCCACCTGACTTCACAGGTCAGGATTAACAGAAGTACGTTTGTACGGATAACCACTTGGGGTACTTCCGCCTGCCACCTGACTTCACGGGTCGAGATTAACAGAAGTTGGTTTGTTTGGATAACCACTTGGGTATCTGCGCATATCATCGGACTCACCGTCTCTGGATGATAAAGGTGCAGAAGACGATGTTAGTCTCTGTGTGTCAACGGGCTCACTTGCCCCTGGTTGACAAAGGGTGCAGATGACGACGTTAGTCTCTGCGTGTCAACAACTCGTTTGCCTCTGATTAACAAAAGGTGCAGATGACCATAAGATATCTCTACCTGCCACCTGACTTCTCGGGTCAGGATTAACAGAAATCGTTTTGTACGAATAACCACTTGGGTTTCTTCGCATGTCATTGAACTCGCCGTCTCTGGATGACAAAGGTACAGAAGACAACGTTTGTCTCTGTGTGTCAACGGGCTCGCTTGCCCTTGGTTGACAAAGGGTGCAAATGACGACGTTAGTCTTTCCATGCTACCGGACTCTGAGTCTGACGGATAGCAAAAGAGTGTTTATATGGATAACCACTTGGGTATCTCCGCCTACCACCTGACTTCTCGGGTCAGGATTAACAGAAATCATTTTGTATGGATAACCACTTGGGTATCTCCGCCTGCCACCTAACTTCTCGGGTCAGGATTAACAGAAATCGTTTTGTACGGATAACCACTTGGGTATCTTCGCTTGCCACCTGACTTCTCGAGTCAGGATTAACAGAAATCGTTTTGTACGGATAACCACTTGGGTATCTCTGCATGTTATCGGACTCGTCGTCTCTGGATGACAAAGGTGCAGAAGATGATGTTAGTCTTTGCGTGTCAATGGACTCGCTTGCCCCTGGTTGACAAAGGGTGCAGATGACAACGTTAGTCTCTGCATGCTACCGGACTCTGAGTCTGATCGATAGCAAAAGAGTGTTTATACGGATAGCCACTTGGGTATCTCCGCCTGCCACCTGACTTCTCGGGTCAGGATAGCGAAAGGTGGGGCGGTTGACAAAAGCGAGGCTTTTGCTCCTATGTATCCTTAATTTGTGATGAGGAACTCAAACCTACATAGTTCTTGACTTTGTGAGACTAAAATAGTCTCGGAGAACATGCTTTAGTAAAGAAACAAAACCTCCAACTGATCAGAGCAACATATGATTTTTTGATGAAAAACAATGTGTTTATCGAGGAAGGAAAGTATACTGATAAAATTTTCTCATAACCATAAATGAGATTTTGGATGTTAGCGTTTCGTTTCTAAACGACCATTTAGAGGAAAGACTGGGTCCAACAAAATAGAAGAAAATCACTCAAAGTGTATCAATCTCACACAGGTAAGTGTTTTATCCTAATTCCGAACCATAGATATATCATGACTTGATTTTGCAAATCATTTCCTATCAAATCAAATATTACATGCGTGATCACAGATCAATAAGACTTTTTCGGGAATGGTGATTTTTTTTGGTGAGAAATTTGGCTTTGAGTGTTTTGGCCTTTTCCTTTTCTGTTTTTGCTTAGTGCGGGGCGAAAAAGTCACCGACGCACAGGATTTTGGTTGGCAATCAAAGGGAGAGGACCACTTCAAGTCGTGGTTTCCTTTCTTTTCTTATTTGCTTGTGACAATTCAAATATTGTCTGGTCCAAAGACCTTTCTATATATTTCTTTTGTTTTCTTCCGATCTTCGATCGAGAACTTTTATTTTTTCTTTTGTTTTCTTCCGATCTTTGATCGGGAATTTCTCTTTTTCTTTTGTTTTCTTTAGATCTTTGATCGGGAACTTTCTTTGTTCTGGAAGCGTGTTAGCAGCTCAATAGTGAATGACTTTTTTTCTTGGGAGACCCCATTGTTCCTTCTTCGGAGGACAGGGATGGAAATTCTCATCCTGGGTCAAGGTTTATAGTGGTTTGAGGTCTTGGGTCAAAAGGCTTGCAGAACGGCCGGACATGATGTATGTCACGGTGTTGGTTTGGCCAGCGGTTCAGGGATAAAAGGGATGTCCCACATTTATTTCCATGACACACATACAACAATGATGATTTGGAAATTTTATGCAAAGTTGGTCATGCATGCACCCATGTGGACACTCAAGCATCAAGTTTTTATGGTCATGTGACACTAGGGCTCAGGATTCATTTTTCCTATTTAAGTCAACCCATTGTTTCCAAAACATGTTCTTTCATCAATTCATGCATTCATCCGAGTCTATTTTAGGCGTTCGGGAAAATTTTCACAACATTAAGCCTTCAGGTGCATACATATTTTTCTTCAAAAACCTTGTGTTCTGAATGGCAAGTTCATTTTCCTTTCAAAAGCATGTTGGCTTTTTAGCTAACCAATTTTATTTTTATTTTACTTTTTTTGTTTTTTTTTCATGAGGTATTTTGCTACCTAAACATATGTATATTTTTGTGAGGTATTTTTGCTATATACATGCGTATCCAAGGTATCTTGCTACCTAAGCATACATGCATACATACATATATATATATATATATATATATATATATATATATATATATATATATATATATATTGTGATGTATTTTTTTTGCTACCTAAATTACATACATGCATATCTAAGGTATTTTCGCTATCTAAACACACATACATATATTTTGTGAGGTATAACTACCTTCCAAGCTTGTGCTTGTTTTATTTAAATTCCTAGGATCATGAGCAACTAGGTGTGTCCTACTATGACTTGAGAAACAAAGATGATCAAATAACAAGCAAAGATTTAAAAGGTACTAGGTTGCCTCCTAGTAGCGCTTCTTTAACGTCTTGAGCTGGACGCGTGATGACTTGTCGGCCACGGACCTAGTACTTTGCTTACCTTTGGCTTTGGACTTGGTCGCCTGCTGGTCGACCACGGGTCGTAGGCAACGCTCCAGCCTTTGTAGATGAGCTGAGGGACTCTGGAGGTGGCGGCGATGCGTCTATTGCCCGCTGCCGGCCATCCCCAAGCTACTGTGGTGTCTCGCCTTGCGCCTGCCTGGGGGCGCAGTACTTCTTGATGAAAGCTCGGTTAGTAGGGGGCCTGATGACCTTGATGTGGGCGACGGGCACTCCGTAGAACTGACAGAGGCCCGTAATCAGAGCTGGAAACCCCACGACCCTGTTGGACTTCTCCGGGTCCACTGGGTGTCTTGCGGGCGCGATCCCTGTGTCATGGCGGCACAAACCAATTGATACTTCCGTAGGGGGAGATCAGCATTGTGGTCACTGGGCAGAATGTTGCTAAGTAGCAACCTCATCCATATCTGTGTAAGAGTGGTCATGTTGGTGCACATGATCCGCACTCCTCTCTTTGTAGCGACACGGGTGAAATCTTGCCCCAGTATGCATAGTGGCTACACGATAGCCTCCCTCTGGTTGTGCTCACACAGTTGGCCCTCCTTCGAGATCAGGGGGGTGATCAAGGGACTGATAAAGGGAAACTACTGGCCCATCACCCAGGAGCGCAAGTCTCGGTTAAGCATTAAGGGCAGAGGACCTTAAGTCCTCTGAAGGCGCAGATATGGAGCCCTCTGAAAGCGAGGACGTGCAGCCCTCTGAAGACGAGGACGTGTAGTCCTCTTAAGGCAAGGACGTGTAGTCCTCTGAAGGGGAGGACGTGTAGTCCTTTGAAGGCGAGAACGTGTAGTCCTTTAAAGGCGAGGGCGTGTAGCCCTCTGAAGGCGAGGACGTGTAGTCCTCTGAAGGCGAGGGCGTATAGCCCTCTAAAGACGAGGGCGTGTAGCCCTCTGAAGGCGAGGACGTGTAGTCCTCTGAAGGTGAGGACGTGTAGCCCTTTGATGGCAAAGAGGTGTAGTCCTCTGAAGAGGAGGACGTGTATTCCTCTGAAGGCGAGGACATGTAGTTCTCTGAAGGTGAGGGCGTGTAGCCCTCTGAAGGTGAGGATGTGTAGTCCTCTGAAGGTGAGGACGTGTAGTCCTCTGAAGGTGAAGGCTTTGAGGTACCAATTGTTATCTTTCGTCATGACCTTGTAGTTGGGAACCTATTGGGTGAGAACTTCTAATATGCCCTTAGGTTCGCTTGAGGTTTATGCATGGTGCCTTTCATTGCCCCAGTGTAGGGCTCTGAGGTATCGATCATTGTTTTGTTTTCACAACCTTGTAGCAAGGAAGAATGAAAGAGGCAGTTGATTCTCGCAAAAAGAATTTTTCAAGGACGAGAAATAGTTGAAGGATTTTTTCAGTTGATGGGTTAAGTCAAATGACTCCTATTCTTGATAACTCACTTCTCTCTAAAAAAAACAAACTTTCCAGAATGATAAAATGAGGTCACATGAACGTCTATATTTTTACTTGAAAACACAGTCAATCAAATGCTTTTTTCCTCACCAAATGTGTAGCACGAGTAATTTCTGATTGAACGGTCTTGGAAGTCCAAACTCAGGAGCGCAGGTCGCTTGGGCAAACAAACCAATGGCTTGCACCCACATTCCAGTGGAAGCAAAGATGTAAGTACGAGAGGATGAGGGACAAAGATGTCAAATTTATCCATTTTATTTAGCATTGTAACTGTGGTTTACAATAATGGCATAAACTTGAAAATCCTGATGAGTCATTAGAGACATCTAACAACAGCTTTAAAATTGCCCCATGTGTCGTGTCGCTTGTCAATGTTAGGATTCACAAGCGATTATCCTCAAATTTCAGCTAGCCCTCGTCAATTAGACTTTGCACCTTACACTTCAAGGTTATACAGTGCTTAATGGAATGTGCTGGAACTCCTTCATGATATGCACATGTTGCATTCAAGTCGTATCCTTGGAAAAATGGAGGTTGAGGAACCCTGGCAGGGGGTATTGCTACCATTGCATTATCAAGTAGATATGGGAGCAAGTTAGCATATGACACCGGAATTTGGGGTGAATCCTACAGGCTTTTTGCTGCAAAATTCCTTTTTGGTTTTCACTAAAGGTGGTGTTTGTGCATTGGGCGTGCGGTAGACAGGCTTTGTGATTGATTTAGGGATGGCCTTTGTGGATGACTGGGTGGTGGGTAATGAGAAGGGCTGATATTGGCTGAGTAATGATGTGTTGGATCAAGTGGCCTCGAAATAATTAAGAAGGGGGGGTTGAATTAATTATTAATGAACCTTTACTAATTAAAATTTACCCTTCTTAGGCTTTTACTATGTTGTTAAGAAAGTAAAGAACAAAAATATAAACTTAACCAAAAGTAAAAGCGGTAATTAAAGTGCACAGCGTAAATTAAAAGAGTAGGGAAGAAGAAGACAAACTCACAAGAGTTTTATACTGGTTCGGCAACAACCCGTGCCTACATCCAGTCCCCAAGCGACCTGCGATCCTTGAGATTTCTTTTCAACCTTGTAAATTCCTTTACAAGAAAAGATCCACAAGGGATGTACCCTCCCTTGTTCTCTTTGAACAACCTAGTGGATGTACCCTCCACTAGAACTGATCCACAAGAGATGCACCCTCTCTTGTTCTCAGTCACAACAACCCAAGTAGATGTACCCTCTACTTGTACCACAAAGGATGTACCCTCCAATGTGTTAAGACAAAGTTCTCAAGCGATTAGTCCTTCGAAACTTTGTGAAGGGGGAAACAAAAGAATTCTCAGGCGGTTAGTCCTTTGAAATCTTTTGTTTATGGGAAAGGGAAGAATCAAAAGAATTCTCAGACTGTGTCATTTTGAATTCTTTGACAGGGGAGAAGGGAGACACAAAAGAATTCAGGCGGTTAGTCCTTTGTTCTTTTGGAAAAGGGAGAAGAGAGACACAAAAAGAATTCAGGCGGTTAGTCCTTGGCAAATTCTTTTTGGCAAAGGGAGAAGGGAATGAAAAAGATGAATAGCACACTTTTGTTTTCAAGGTTTAGAAAACTAGAAAACTTTAGAAAGCTTTTGGCAAAGGAAGAAGAAGAAGAAGATGTTCAAAGAGATTCAAAGATTGTAAAGGATTGTAATAATTGTTATGAATGAATTTAAAATGCAAATCAAGGTCTTGCTTTTATAGACTCTTCATGTCTGGTTAAGAAAACCATTAGAAGAGTTATAACCTTTAGAAAAAACTTGAAAACCATTGGAAGAGTTACATCTTTTGATTTTTATTCAAAACTTATCACTAGTAATCGATTACCAAATCATTGTAATCGATTACACAAAGCATTTTTGTGAAAGGATGTGACTCTTCACAATTGAATTTGAATTCCAACGTTCAGATGCACTGTGTCATACCCTAATTTCGTCTGGGATTATTATTTGATGATATACAACCTTTGATTGGCCGCTTCAAGATACTTGGCACCCTTTGTTGCATAATATTTGAAGTCCCGAGACGTGCGGAAAATCAAAAGGAAGCAGGCTTACGCGATCCGTGAAAAGTCCGTAATGTGACGGAAATCGAAAGGAGGTGTTTTTCGCAATCCGTGAGTTTTCGTAACTACTTCGAAAGCTAAAAAAGAGTAAATACATAATCCATAAGGATTCGTAACCTTGCGGAAGGAAAATAAGTATCGTTATGAAATTTGTAAAGTTTCGTAACGTTACGGAAAAAGAATTACCAAAAAAGGTAAAGGGGGTGCATTTAGTAAAGAAGAGGGGGGGTACAAATAGCAATCAGGCCCACTTGGGCCTTCCAGATTCTTCCTCCAGAAGGTTGTTGCTTCTGGAGGAAGCAACCTTGCTTGCCTGGGCGAGCTAGGTGGCAAGCTCCTCCCCTATTTTGTTATAAATAGGGGGAGGAATGAAGGGAGAAGGGGTTCAGCCTTCTTGGCACTTCTTATTCTCTCGAAATTGCTGAGGAAAATTGTTTCCGTGAAGAAAATCCAAGCCGAGACGCTTCCGTAACGTTTCCGTGAGTAATTACGCGAAGATTTTCAATCGTTCTTCGACATTCATCGTTCGTTCTTCGTTTTCTTCAGTCTTCAACTGGTAAGTATCCCGAACCGAGCTTTTCAATTCATTCTATGTACCCGTGGTGGTCCACATTTTGTTTCATGTATTTTTATTCTCGTTTTCATTCGCTTTCTATACCCCATTTTGACGTGCTTCAGTCATTTATTTAAGTCATTTCTCGCCTAATCAAAAAATAAAATAAATTTCCACCGATCATTTGAATTGTATCATCCGTTAAAACCGGTTAAAATGAATTCCGACCGTTCGGTCGTGCCGTAACCACGTTGGAAATCAAAAAAGAGGTAAAATAAAAAGAGGTAAAATAATAATATAATAATCAAAAAATACCTTTTAGTAAAATAAAGCGAAAAATCAATCGGACGTTTTCTCTTTGGGATTTCTCATTCTTAATTGGATTGACTAATAACTAAAGTGAAACTAAGGCTAAAATCAACTCGCCTAGTCAAGCTCGTCCACAAAAAATAGGGTTTGAAAGTTTATCATTTCAGTTTCTCACCAAGTAAAAAGGATCATTTTTAAGGTCCAACGCCTTAAAAATGATCACAAATTCAAGTAAAAAGAATTGCTTGATTCACTCTTAAGAAAGAACTACGTAGGTCTGATTTCCTCTTTGATGGAGGGTACGTAGGAGCAAGAGCCCCGCTTTTGTCGACCTCAAAAAAAATAAAAAAAAAAATAAAAGTTAAGGTAATACAATTTCCACAATTCTAAAAATAGGCTGTTGTCCTTTGAGACAAACGTGAGAGGTGCTAATACCTTCCTCAACCGTAAATACAACTCCCAAACTTAGAATTTTCATTTTGACCGGTTTCCTTCGGTTTTCCCGACGTTTTCCACAAATAAACGTTGGTGGCAACTCCGTGCATCTTTCCTCCTTTGGAAAGCGCACCCGTGAGCCTCGCCTTCGCTCGCCCGCAAAAGGGCACGTTGCGACAGTTGGCGACTCCACTGGGGACTTTTTGTGAGTTAGGCCTATTTTAAAGAATTGTGGAATTGTGAAACTTCGTGTGTGCATTTTGTTGAACTGTGTAAAATGTAATAACTGCTGTCTTTTCCACATTTTTACACTGCATCCTAAGCACCCACGGGTTTGAGTAAAAAAAAAAGGGCCCTATACCCGGGTTCATGGAAATCTAAGGAGTGGAGGTGAATCTATGATCATGCTAGGTCTCCAACTTGCTTGATGATAGTGAAACCTCGTCTAGAGCTTTCTCTCTTTATAATATGTTGTCGTTGGTATTCCATACCGCCACAATATTATTATCTTGAGTGATGATACATCTAGAAAACAACCGTGTGAGTTATGAATCTTTGGGAGTAGTTATTAGAGACCCCTAGATATTATCCTATAGGTTCCCAAATAGGGGCATAGAGCAAACACGCTCCGTGCCATTTGTTCTCATGCATTTTTCTGCGAATAACACGTTTTGCTAGTGATATTTTGTTTCTCTAGAGTAATACATCACTTTTTAATACACACGTTGAGGCGCCATAATGCCTAAAACATAGTATTAAAAACATGGATCTTTTTGGTCTCGTATATGTAAATTACCCCTTTGTTGTGTTTTCTTTCCGTTTCATGCATGCGCATCTGCATCATACCGTCACACATGCGTTGTATGTGGGTCTCATCTTTTGTCATGGGAAGTCGGAAGATCCATATCGTCTTCTTAACTGCACACATGGGGCGCCGCGCCCCCAAATGCGCAAGTAAGGAGAGATAATTTTCCGGGCTCTCGTGTCCGTAAATGCATTCATATCATGCATCGCATAAACATCTCTTCAGCATCATAATGAACATATCATCCCTACATTTGTTCGTTATCATATTCCAGCATCACATTTTGCATGAGTCATTGCATCATCATGCATATGTGTTCAACAAACTTTTTTGATCTACAAATTGCATACTAATTGTTTTCATGTTTGCTCATGCGTGACCCTTGCGTTTTCCCCTGCAAGACAAAAACAAAAAACAAAGCGCGAAAATTCACGCTGCATTCTTAGTTGCATATATTCGGTACCATGAGCCAACCGTGTTGGGATCATAAACCCATTTCACTTAAAAACAAAATGATTGAACATGGTACCTAATGCATGGTTAACTAAGAAAGGATGTTTCTTCGGCCATCTCAATCTCATAATTACATTTTCCATGCATAGCATGCGTATTCCCGAGTCTTTCATCCCTATGAAATGTTGATGAAGTATTGGCGATCAAAATTGCCATTCCCTGGGTTATGGGGTTGAACCAAGCTCATGCTTTTACGAAAAGATTCATCGAGTCAAGTTGAAGTATGGAAGTAACCATCTTGCAAAAGTTGGGGCAAAAGATGGATTGTGTTACATCATTGCTTCGGCTACTGTCAAACACGTTTAGGATTGTTGATATCCTTGTTACTTCCAGTTTCACCTTAACAAAGATGTCATGGACCAAGTTGAAAATCTAAATTGATTCAACCCCATGTCCTGTGTAAAAATTCGCAATACTTCAACTATGCATCATTCGCATACATCCATGCTTTTCATTGGTTGCATTGCTCATTACATTCTTTCCTTGAAAAATAAAATAAAAAAAAAGAACTTAATCATTGTTATAAAAAAGAAAAGAACCCGCTTTACGACGCCCTTACCGAACCTGTGCTAGAGCTAGAGTAATGGGTAAAGCAGAGGAGGTGCAAGAGAAGGTGAAGGCCGACATGGAGGCCATGAAAGAGAAAATGGCCGCAATGATGGAGGCCATGATTAGCGTGAAGAAGATAATGGAAGCCAATGCGGTTGCAATTGCCGTTACCAGCGTTGTTGCTAAGGTGAACCCGACGTCCCCATCCGGCATCAACCAAATGAATCATCCAACCTCAGATATGGTAGGCAAAGATTTGGGAAGTACGGGTGGCCCCTATGATGTGCAAATTCAAAACGAGCGCGCTTTCCCGCCATATGGCTTGCCTCTCAACTATACGCCACCCAATGTGGCGTACACTCCCAATAAGAATGTCAATAACTCCACTCCTATACCCATTGAGAGCCAACAACCCCAAACTGATCATGCACATGTCTCTTAAACCATGGGGGAGACACATGAAATTCCCCACCACAATCTAGCCGACTTCGAGCCTTGCCTCGGATATGCCACGAAAGGGCAAGCAGTTGGTGGTATACCCCTACAAAACCCTTTGGAAGGCCCTCAGTATCACCCACAACTACACCTTTTGCATTCGACAACAAGTAAAAACCCTCATGCTATGGCAGAAATGGGAAAGTTGGATCATCTAGAGGAAAGGCTCAGGGCCATTGAAGGAGGTGAAGATTATGCTTTTGCTAACCTAGAAGAGTTGTTCCTAGTACCCAATATCATCACCCCTCCCAAGTTCAAGGTGCTGGACTTTGACAAGTACAAGGGGACTACTTGCCCCAAGAACCATCTAAAGATGTATTGACGGAAGATGGGGGCATACGTAAAAGATGAGGAATTGTTGATACATTCCTTCCAAGAAAGTCTTACTGGGTAGTTGTTACCTGGTACACTAACTTGGAACCTTCCCGAGTCCATTCCTGGGAGGATCTAATGGTTGCCTTTGTTAGGCAGTGTCGGTATAATGGCTTCGGATAGGACGCAACTATAAAACATGTTCAAAAAAGGGGGCACAGATCTTTCAAAGAATATGCCCAAAGGTGGAGAACCTGGCAGCTCAAGTGGCACCTCAATGACGAAAAAATGATGACAATGATAGTAGACACATTACCAGTATTCTACTATGGGAAATGGTGGGTTACACACCTTCAAAGCTTTGCGGATTTGGTCTTTGCCAGTGAAAGGATCGATGTGGGTCTAAAAAGAGGCAAATCTGATCATCATGCTTTGATAAATGCCAAAAAAAAACTAGGGCAAATGAAGGGGGTGAGGATGAAGGAGAAGCCCGTGCTGTGACTGCCATTCCTATACAGCCAAGTTTCCCACCAACCCAACAATGTCATTACTCAGCCAATAACAAACCTTCTCCTTACCCACCGCCCAGTTATCCACAAAGGCAATCCCTAAATCAACCACAAAGTATGTATACCGCACTTCCAATGACGAACACCACCTTTAGCACAAACCAAGAGCACCAACCAAGAAATGAATTTTGCAGCGAGAAAGCCTGTAGAATTCACCCCAATTCCAGTGTCCTATGCTGACTTGCTCCCATATCTACTTGATAATTCAATGGTAGCCATAACCCTAGCCAAGGTTCATCAATCTCCATTTCTCCGAGAATACGACTCGAACGCAACGTGTGCTTGTCACGGAGAAGCCCCAGGGCGTTCCATTGAGCATTGTAGGGCTCTGAAGCGTAAGGTGCAAGGTCTAATTGATGCTGGCTGAAATTTGAGGAGAATCGTGTGTAAATCCTGACATTGATAAGAGATGCCACACATGGGGCAATTTTGAAAGTTGTTGTTAGATGTCTCTAAATGACTCATCAGGATTTTCATGTTTGTACCATTATTGTAAACCACAGTTACAATGTTAAAAGAAATGGATAAAGTTGATATCTTTGTCCCTCATCCTCTCACAAACGCATCTTTGCTTATTCAACTTTCACCGAAATGTGGGTGCAAGCCATTGGTCTGTTTGCTCAAGCGACCTGTGCTCCTGAGTTTGGACTTCCAAGACCGTTCAATCAGAGATTACTCGTCCTGCACGTTGGTGGGGGTGCCGTAAAACAACGAGTAAAGTTCAAAACAAATAAGTTTCAAAATAATAATAAAAAAGAGTTCAAAAAGAAAAAAAAGGCATTTGATTGACTGTGTTTTCAAGACGTTCATGTGACCTCATTTTATCATTCCGGAAAGTTTGTCTTTTAGAGAGAAGTGAGTTATCAAGAATAGGATGTTGGACAAATGGCCTCAGTTACCTTAAGAAAAAGGGGGGTTGAATTAAGATACAAAGACTATTCCCCAATTAAACTTTCACTCTCTCTTTTCAGATTAACAATGCACCCTTAACATGAATTACTCAAAAGACAATTCAAAATAAACTTCTTTAAAGCAAAAGATAAATAGCAATAAATAAAAGAAGTTTAAGGGAAGAGAGGAATGCAAACTTGATTTATATTGGTTCGGCCACTTCCCGTGCCTACGTCCAGTCCTCAAGCAACCCACTTGAGATTTTCCATTCTCTTTGTAAAACTCTTTTTACAAAGTCTGAACCACACAGGGACAACCCTTCCCTTGTGTTCAGGAATCCTCTACAACAAGAGACCCATGGTCCCTTAATCCCTTTTCAGAAATAAGAAGAAGAGAAGAAGAAATCTCTCTTAAAAGAGATAGATTGTATACTGAAGATCAATCAAAATTCCTTATTGAATATGCAAGTAGTTGACCAAGGAATCTTTTGAGAGGATAAAGACATTTCAGTTTAGAAAAACTCTTAATCTTTTGAGAGGATAAAACTTTTTGGCCAATGAAAACTCCCTTTAAGTTCGTGTTTCCAAGTCACCTTTGATGGTCATTCATAAAACATTTGAATAGGTATGACTCTTGGCAATTATTTTCTGAAAATCCCCTCTGGTAATCAATTACAAGACTTGTGTAATCAATTACAGGTTTTAAAAATTTGAATTCAAATGTTCAATAAACTACTGGTAATCAATTACCATCCATGTGTAATCAATTACACGTTATAAATTTTGAATTCAAATTTCTAGTGCTGGTAATTGATTACCAGAGAGCAAATCTCAATTTGAAATGATAGAATTGTTTGGTCAAACCTTTTGTTTTTTTTTTAAATTTGGAAACTTCTTCCTAAAGATTCTAGAGATCAACTTGATCATATATCTTGATTTTCTTGGATTCTTGTCTTGAATAAAACTTAGAAGCACTTGATCCTTTAGCATCATCAAGACATCAAAACATCTTGCTTCTACATAGGAGACATTTGACTTAATCCATCAAATGAAAAATCCTTCAACTATTTCTCGTCCTTGGAAAATTCTTTTTGCAAGAATCAACTGCTTCTTTCATTCTTCCTCACTACGAGGTTGTGAAAACAAGACAACGATTGTACCTCAAAGCCTTACACTGGGGCAATGAAGGCACCATGCAAAAACCTCAAGCGAACCTAGGGGCAGATTAGAAGTTCTCACCCAATAGGTTCCCAGCTACAAGGTCATGACGAAAGATAACAATTGGTACCTCAAAGCCTTTCACTGGGGCAATGAGGGGCATTGTGCATGAACCTCAAGTGAACATAGGGGCAGATCAAAAGTTCTCACCCGTCGATGTTTTTAAACAAGAAAAAAAATGGGGGGGGGGGGAGACAAACCCTGGAATTTCAATAGATTGATTAAACGTAAAATGGCTCCATTGTCGTCACTCCAAAATGGTCAAGTGACTAAAACAAACAGAACATACACTCTCAGGGAGTTCCCGGAGAGATTTGCAAAAGATAGGATAAGGTTGCATGAATTATCACCTTTTTCAAAATCAAAATCACAAAATAGGGAAAGAATGTCATGAACATTGTACAACTTTCCATTGCATTGCATTGTTTCATATGAGGTCAGCATTACCAAATTTTACGACAAAGGTTGCATACGTCTGCATCCCTAAAAATCATGCTAACTGCATAGATTTCCTACATCTCGTGTCCAATCTTGTTGGATGACCGGCCCTCTCGATGAGTCGATCTCTTGCTTTCTCATAAAGGTGGACCCTTGGGTACTAGTACCTATCACCTTTAGAGGACTATATGTCCTCGCCATCAGAGGACTGCGCATCCTCGCCTGCAGAGGGTTGCACGCCCTCGCCTTTAGAAGGCTACGTGTCCTCATTTTCAGTGTGCTCCGTATCCACACCTTAGGAGAATATAAGGTCCTTTTCCCTTAGAGGCTTCACCGAGACTTGCGCCCCCGGTTAAGGGGCCAGTAGTTTCCTTTTATCAGTTCCTGGGCCACCCCTGATATTGGAGGGCGACCAACTGTGTGAGCACATCCAGAGAGGGAGGCTATCACGCATCTACTATGCATACCGGGGCAAGATTTCACCCGTGCCGCTACAAAAAGACGAGTGCGGATCATGCGCACCAACATGACCACTCTTACATGGATATGGATGACGTTGCTATTTAGCAATATTCTGCCCAGCGACCACAATGCCAATCTCCCCCTGCAGATGTATCAGTTGGTTTGTGCCGTCATGACATAGGTAAGTATGCACATGGCTCAATTGATTTCTGATGTCATCTATTGTTTGCAGGGATCGCGCCCACAAGACGCCGAGTGGACCCGAAGAAGTCCAACAGGGCCCTGGGGTTTCCAGCTCTGGTTACGGGCCTCTATCAGTCCTATAGGGTGCCCGTTCCCCTAGCAAGGTCATGTCATCGTGACATAGGTAAGTATGCACGTGACTCAATTGATTTCTGATATCATCTATTGTTTGCAGGGATCGCGCCCACAAGACACCCAGTGGACCCAAAGAAGTCCAACAGGGCCCTTGGGTTTCCAGCTCTGGTTACGGGCCTCTGTAGTCCTACAGGGTGCCCGTTCCCCCCGGCAAGGTCACATCATCATGACATAGGTAAGTATGCACATCGCTCAACTGATTTTTGATTTCATCTATTGTTTGCAGGGATCGTGCCTACAAGACATCCAGTGGACCCGAAGAAGTCCAACAGGGTCTTGGAGTTGTTAAGCTCTAATTACGGGTCTCTGCAGTTCTACGGAGTGCTTGTCACCTCCAGTAAGGGCATCAGGCCCCCTACTAATCGAGCTTTCATCAAGAAGTACTGCGTCCCCAGGCAGGCGCAGGGCGAAACACCACAGCAGCCTGGGGATGGCCAGCAGCGGGCAACAGACGCACCGCCATCACCTCTAGAGTTCACCTTAGCTCATCCACAAAAAGGTTAGAGCATTGCTTACGACCCATGGCCGACCAATAGGCGACCAAGTCCAGAGCCAAAGGTAAGCAAAGTACTAGGTCCGTGACCGACAAGCCATCAAGCATCCAGCTCAAGACGTTAAAGAAGCGCTACTAGGAGGCAACCTAGTACCTTTTAAATCTCTGCTTGTTATTTGATCACTTTTGTTTCTCAAGTCATAGCAGGACACACCTAGTTGCTCATGATCCTAGGAATTTAAATAAAACAAGCACAAGCTCGGAAGGTAGTCATACCTCACAATATATATATATATATATATATATATATATATATATATATATATATATATATATATATATATATGTATGTTTAGGTAGAAAGATACCTTGGATATGCATGTATGTAGCAAAAAAATACTTCACAAAATATATATATATGTTTAGGTAGAAAGATACCTTGAATATGCATGTATGTAGCAAAAATACTTCACAAAATATATATATGTATGTTTAGGTAGCAAGATACCTTGGATATGCATGTATATAGAAAAAAATATCTCACAAAACATATATATGTATGTTTAGGTAGCAAGATACCTTGGACACGAAAGTATATAGCAAAATACCTCACAAAAATATACGTATGTTTAGGTAGCAAAATACCTCATGAAAAAAGAGAGCGAGCAAGAAAAGAATAAGGAGGAAAAATAATAATAATAATAAAAAATAAAAGTTGTCTAGCTAAAAAACAACATGCTTGTGAAAAAGATAATTTCTAACTTTTCTTTGAAAGATTTTACTGATCTTAACCAGTTTTTGAAAAAAAAAATGTGTATACAACTGAAGAGTGAATGCTATGAAAATTTTCCGAACGCCCAAAATGGACTCGGATGAATGCATGATTTGATAAAAGAACATATTTTGGAAACACTGGGTTGACTTAAAATAGGGAAAATGAATCCTGAGCCCTAGTGTCACATGACCATAAAAACTTGATGCTTGAGTGTCCACATGGGTGCATGCATGACCAGTTTTGCATAAAATTTCCTAATCATCATTGTTGCATGTGTATCATCCCCTTTATCCCCGAACCGCTGGCCAAACCCTGACATATATCATGACCAGTCGTTCTACAAGCCTTGAGCCAAAATCCCAACTTATCATAAACCTTGCCCTCGGAAGAAAACAAAAAAAGAGAGAAAAGGAGAAAATTCCTGATCAAAAGAATCGGAAGAAAGCAAAAAGAGAAAATTCCCAATCAAAGAGGGGAAGAAAGCAAAAAAGAAAGAAAATTCCCCAATCCAAGATTGAGAGAAAGCAAAAAAAAAAAAAGAAGAAGAAGAAGAAAAGAAACAAAGTTCCCGATCAAAGATCGAAAGAAAACAGAAGAAGTATGCAGAAAGGTCTTTGGACCATACAATATCTGAACAGTACAAAATTGTCACCATGTAAACAAAAAAAGGGAGAAAGGAAACCACGACCTAAAGTGGTCCTCTCCCTTTGATTGCCAACCAAAATCTTGTGCGCTAGCAACTTTCTCACCCCGCACTAAACAAAAATAGAAAAGGAAAAGGCAAAAACACTCAAAGCCAAATTCCCCACCTAAAAACCATTCCCAAAATAAGTCCTATTGATCCATGATCACGCATGTAATCTTTGATTTGATAGGAAATGATTTGCAAAATCAAGTCATGACATATCTATGGTTCGGAATTAGGATAAAACACTTACCTGTGTGAGATTGATACACTTTGAGTGATTTTCTCCTATCTTTGTTGGACCCAGTGTTTCCTCTAAATGGTCGTTTAGAAACGAAATGCTAACATCCAAAATCTCATTTACGGTTATGAGAAAATTTCATCAGCATACTCTCCTTCCCCGATAGACACATTGTTTTTCATCCAAAAAGCATATGTTGCTCTGATCAGTTGGAAGTTTTGTCTCTTTACTAAAGCATGTTTGCGTTTTAGTGAGGAAAACACCGAGACTATTTTTAGTCTCACGGTTATCAAGAACTACGTAGGTCTGAGTTCCTCATCACAAATTGAGGATACGTAGGAGCAAAAACCCTGCTTTTTTCGACCACCCCACTTTTTGTTACTGTGACCCAAGAGTCCAGTGGCATGCGGAGCCATATGACCGTGGGATCCCCCAGATTCATGTTTCATCCTTTATCATTTACATGCTATTTTATTTCTATGACTTGAGGGACTAACGTTTGTTTTTTGTTGTTGCGATTGTCATTTGTTTTGTGCATGAATTTTGTTTGGACTATTGCGTTAGTGCTTACTTCGTTTTTGTCAATAGTGTTTGTTGAAATTCCGGAACCGTGTAGAGTTTTTCATTTAGGAAAGTCGTCCTAAAATTAAAATGAACCAAAATCATGATAAAAAGAAAGGAACGTTGTGAATAAATGTCATGTTCACAAAGAAAAGAAAAAGGTTTTATCTATATATATATGTAAAAGGAAAATGTGTATAGAAGGATTTTTGTAAATGATGCGTGGAAAGAAATCCTTGTGTGTGTGAGCAACGAGTGTATATATAGAAACTTTTGTATGAACCACAGGTGTGTGTTGGGAAAAACAAAAAAATCTTTGAACATAAATAGGGTTTGTATATAGACCGTGTGACGTAAAGAGAAAGAGTTCCAATGAATGTACAAAAAAAGTTTGTCATGTATAAGAATGTAGATATACAAAGGAAAATTTTCTTCATAGAAGACCATAGGTGTATAATTTTGTGAATATATAAAAATGAAACAAAAAGGAAAAAGAAAGAAAGACCGTGAAGGTCGACGTGTTATAGTTAGGAAGCATAAATCATTCGTAAAGACCAAACATATCTTCCGGAAACAAGGGACTGACGCTAAGAGTTTATTTTCCGGAATAACCGAGATAAGAATGGATGAATTCATTGAACTGATGAAAGAACATAACTTGGAAACGTTGGGTCTGTTTGTGTAAATTCCCAACCGTAGTATCACAATGCCATAAATGGGATGCTGGAGTGCCCACCTGGCTGTAGCCATGACTAATTTTGCACGTTGTTTTCAAATCATCATTGTCACGCGTGCCTTATGGAATAATATGGAAGTTCGGCCCGAAATCGACACCTTGACACCCAAATTTGTTTCGCCCCAGATATCAAGATAGGGTTCCCACGATAAAAGACCCCATTGAAACACAACCTTAGACCTTTTTGAACCTTGGCCAATAAAAAAGAATCCTCATTCCTTCCTCGAAGCAAAGGACAGCGGAATCTCCTCAAGGGAGAGCGAATAGAATGCTAAAACCCGATTTCCCAAAGAAAGGGATGGGGAAGGAGAAGTGAAAAGAAAGAAAAGGAAGAAATGGAAAGAAAGAAAAAGAAAAAAAATGAAAATAAAGAAAAGAACAAAAGAAAGAAAAGGAAGGATTCCCGATCAAAGATCGAAAGGAAGTAAAAAGGGAAAAGAAGCAATTCTCGATCAATGAAAGAAAGAGAACGGAAGATCTTTAGACCAGATAAATTTTCGGCAAGGTAAGTGACTGCCGGCAAAGGAAAACCCATTTTTGGTGTCTCTTCCCTTCAGATTGCCATTCAAGGTCGTTATCGACTGCCGATATCCCACCCCACATGAACAAAGAGGAAAAGACCGAAACACCCAGTTTCCTCTCCAAAAACACTACCCTCGAGAAAATCCTATTGGTCCGTGATCGTACGTTTGATCTTTGATTCGATAGGAAGTCGTGTGCAAAATAGAGTCATGGTGCAGTTACGGTTTGGGAATAGGATAAAACACTTGCCTGTGTGAGTTTTATACACTATGAGTGATTTATTTTCAGCTTAGCCCGATGTTTCCCCTGCATGTTCATTTAAAAGCTAAAAGTTGACATCCTGCCCTTCATTCTCGGTTACAAGGAAGATTACCCTTGGCACAAGTATATTGTTTCTCTAAGATATGGTGCTCTCGCGAATGATTTATAATTCTTTGTGGAAAGCATGTTTGCCTTTTAGGTGGAAAACCCGGTGGACCATTCGGTCCTGCCAATAAACTTTTTTCGGAGCCCCATGAATTTTATTGCCTAGCGCTCTTCATGCATCCTCCACCTTCGAGTCTGGAGCCCCGCGAAGTTATTGCGTAGCGCTGTTCGCCAATTCTCCATTCTCCACATTTTTCGGAGCCCCATGAATGTTATTGCCTAGCGCTATTCATGTGTCCTCCACCTATGAGTCTGGAACCCCGCCAAGTTATTGCGTAGCGCTGTTCGCCAATTCTCCATTCTCCACTTTTTTTCGGAGCCCCATGAATGTTATTGCCTAGCGCTATTCATGTGTCCTCCACCTACGAGTTTGGAGCCCCGCGAAGTTATTGTGTAGATTTGTTCGCCAATTCTCCATTCTCTACTTTTTTTCGGAGCCCCATCAATGTTATTGCCTAGCGCTGTTCATGTGTCCTCCACCTACGAGTCTGGAGCCCCGCGAAATTATTGCGTAGCGCTGTTCGCCAATTCTCCATTCTCCACTTTTTTTCGGAGCCCCATGAATGTTATTGCCTAGCGCTATTCATGAATCCTCCACCTTCGAGTTTGGAGCCCCGCGAAGTTATTGCGTAGCGCTGTTCGCCAATTCTCCATTCTCCACTTTTTTTCGGAGCCATATGAATGTTATTGCCTAGCGCTGTTCATGTGTCCTCCACCTACGAGTCTGGAGCCCCGCGAAGTTATTGCGTAGCGCTGTTCGCCAATTCTCCATTCTCCACTTTTTTTCGGAGCCCGATGAATGTTATTGCCTAGCACTGTTCATGCAACCTCCACCTTCGAGTCTGGAGCCTAGCGAAGTTATTGCGTAGCGCTGTTCGCCAATTCTCCAGTCTCCACTTTTTTTCGGAGCCCCATGAATGTTATTGCCTAGCGCTGTTCATGTGTCCTCCACCATCGAGTCTGGAGCCCCCCAAAGTTATTGCGTAGCGCTGTTCTCCAATTCTCCATTCTCCACTTTTTTTCGGAGCCCCATGAATGTTATTGCCGAGCATTGTTCATGTGTCCTCCACCTACGAGTCTGGAGCCCCGCGAAGTTAGTGCGTAGCGCTGTTCGCCAATTCTCCATTCTCCACTTTTTTTCGGAGCCCCATGAATTTTATTGCCTAGCACTGTTCATGTGTCCTCCACCTACGAGTCTGGAGCCCCACGAAGTTATTGTGTAGCGCTGTTCGCCAATTCTCCATTCTACACTTTTTTTCGGAGCCTCGTGAATGTTATTGCCTAGCACTGTTCATGTGTCCTCCACCTACGAATCTGGAGCCCCGCAAAGTTATTGCGTAGCGCTGTTCGCCAATTCTCCATTCTCCACTTTTTTTCGGAGCCCCATGAATGTTATTGCCTAGCGCTGTTCATGTGTCCTCCACCATCGAGTCTGGAGCCCCCCAAAGTTATTGCGTAGCGCTGTTCGCCAATTCTCCATTCTCCACTTTTTTTCGGAGCCCCATGAATGTTATTGCCAAGCGTTGTTCATGTGTCCTCCACCTATGAGTCTGGAGCCCTGCGAAGTTAGTGCGTAGCGCTGTTCGCCAATTCTCCATTCTCCACTTTTTTTCGGAGCCCCATGAATGTTATTGCCTAGCGTTGTTCATGTGTCCTCCACCTACGAGTCTGGAGCCCCGTGAAGTTATTGCGTAGCGCTGTTCGCCAATTCTCCATTCTCCACTTTTTTTCGGAGCCCCATGAATGTTATTGCCTAGCATTGTTCATGTGTCCTCCACCTACGAGTCTGGAGCCCCGCGAAGTTATTGCGTAGCGCTGTTCGCCAATTCTCCATTCTCCACCTTTTTTCGGAGCCCCATGAATGTTATTGCCTAGCGCTATTCATGAATTCTCCACCTTCGAGTCTGGAGCCCCGCGAAGTTATTGCGTAGCGCTGTTCGCCAATTCTCCATTCTCCACTTTTTTTCGGAGCCCCATGAATGTTATTGCCTAACGCTGTTCATGTGTCCTCCACCTACGAGTCTGGAGCCCCGCGAAGTTATTGCGTAGCGCTATTCGCCAATTCTCCATTCTCCACTTTTTTTCGGAGCCCGATGAATGTTATTGCCTAGCACTATTCATGCATCCTCCACCTTCGAGTCTGGAGCCTCGCGAAGTTATTGCGTAGCGCTGTTCGCCAATTCTCCATTCTCCACTTTTTTTCGGAGCCCCATGAATGTTATTGCCTAGCGCTATTCATGAATTCTCCACCTTCGAGTTTGGAGCCCCGCGAAGTTATTGCGTAGCGCTGTCCGCCAATTCTCCATTCTCCAGTTTTTTTCCGAGCCCCATGAATGTTATTGCCTAGCGCTGTTCATGCGTCCTTCACCATCGAGTCTGGAGCCCCCCGAAGTTATTGCGTAGCGCTATTCGCCAATTCTCCATTCTCCACTTTTTTTCGGAGCCCCATGAATGTTATTGCCTAGCGCTGTTCATGTGTCCTCCACCATCGAGTCTGGAGCCCCCCAAAGTTATTGCATAGCGCTGTTCGCCAATTCTCCATTCTCCACTTTTTTCCGGAGCCCCATGAATGTTATTGCCTAGCGCTGTTCATGCATCCTCCACCATCGAGTCTGGATCCCCTCGAAGTTATTGCATAACACTGTTCGCCAATTCTCCATTCTCCACTTTTTATTCGGAGACCCATGAATTCATTTCCTAGCACTGTTCATGTGTCCTCCGTTATCAAGCGCAGAGCCCCTGGTGACTGGGAAATATGTTTTTCTGTTATTTTCCGGATCGGTTCCTTCGCCAAACATGTGTATATGTGTATATGTATATTATATTCGTTGTTCTTGTTGTTGTTTGTATTTTATTTTGTGTTGTGCAGAAAAAAAAAGAAGGAGAAGAGATGAGAGTTGTCATCACGGAAAGGGCAGGACGGACGAAATCAGTGTCTTATCTTTACTTTCCTCTTATCTCCGGTGAGAGGTAAGTAAAGAGGGGCAACTATCATACCCTAATTTCGTCCGGGGATTATTATTTGATGATATACAACCTTTGATTGGCCGCTTCAAGATACTTGGCACCCTTTGTTGCATAATATATGAAGTCCCGAGATGTGCCGAAAATCAAAAGGAAGCAGGCTTACGCGATCCGTGAAAAGTCCGTAATGTGACGGAAATCGAAAGGAGGTGTTTTTCGCAATCCGTGAGTTTTCGTAACTTCTTCGAAAGCTAAAAAAGAGTAAATACATAATCCGTAAGGATTCGTAACCTTGCAGAAGGAAAATAAGTATTGTTACGAAATTCGTAAAGTTTCGTAACGTTACGGAAAAAGAATTACCAAAAAAGGTAAAGGGGGTGCATTTAGTAAAAAAGGGGTACAAATTGCAATCAGGCCCACTTGGGCCTTCCAGATTCTTCCTCCAGAAGGCTGTTGCTTCTGGAGGAAGCAACCTTGCTCGCCTGGGCGAGCTGGGTGGCAAGCTCCTCCCCTATTTTGCTATAAATAGGGGGAGGAATGAAGGAAGAAGGGGTTCAGCCTTCTTGGCACTTCTTATTCTCTAGAAATTGCTGAGGAAAATTGTTTCCATGAAGAAAATCCAAGCCGAGGCGCTTCCGTAACGTTTCCGTAACGTTTTCATGAGTAATTACGCGAAGATTTTCAATCGTTCTTCGACATTCATCGTTCGTTCTTCGTTTTCTTCAGTCTTCAACTGGTAAGTACCCCGAACCGAGCTTTTCAATTCATTCTATGTACCCGTGGTGGTCCACATTTTGTTTCCTGTATTTCTATTCTCATTTTCATTCGCTTTTGATACCCCCTTTTGACGTGCTTCAGTCATTTATTTAAGTCATTTCTCGCCTAATCAAAAAATAAAATAAATTTCCACCGATCATTTGAATTGTATCATCTGTTAAAACCGGTTAAAATGAATTCCGACCGTTCGTTCGTGCCGTAACCACGTTGGAAATCAAAAAGAGGTAAAATAATAATATAATAATCAAAAAATACCTTTTAGTAAAATAAAGCGAAAAATCAATTGGACGTTTTCTCTTTGGGATTTCTCATTCTTAATTGGATTGACTAATAACTAATGTGAAACTAAGGCTAAAATCAACTCGCCTAGTCAAGCTCGTCCACAAAAAATAGGGTTTGAAAGTTTATCATTTCAGTTTCTCACCAAGTAAAAAGGATCATTTTTAAGGTCCAACGCCTTAAAAATAATCACAAATTCAAGTAAAAAGAATCGCTTGATTCACTCTTAAGAAAGAACTACGTAGGTCTGATTTCCTCTTCGATGGAGGGTACGTAGGAGCAAGAGCCCCGCGTTTGTCGACCTCAAAAAAAATAAAAAGAAATAAAAGTTAAGGTAATACAATTTCCACAATTCTAAAAATAGGTTGTTGTCCTTTGAGACAAACGTGAGAGGTGCTAATACCTTCCTCAACCGTAAATACAACTCCCGAACTTAGAATTTTCATTTTGACCGGTTTCCTTCGGTTTTCCCGACGTTTTCCACAAATAAACGTTGTTGGCGACTCCGCGCATCTTTCCTCCTTTGGAAAGCGCACCCGTGAGCCTCGCCTTCGCTCGCCCATAAAAGGGCACGTTGCGACACACTGGTAATCGATTACCTAATTCTTGTAATCGATTACACCATTTTGAAATTAATTGGAACATTGTAAATTCAGTTTGAAAGCTTTTGAAAACAAATTTTGCTACTGGTAATCGATTACAGTAAACTGGTAATCAATTATCAGAGAGTAAAAACTCTTTGGTAAAAGCTTTTGTGAAAACTTCATGTGCTACTCAATGTTTTAAAAAAAACTTTTTAGTACTTATCTTGATTGAGTCTTTTCTTGATTCTTGAATCTTGAGTCTTGAATCTTGATCTTGATTATTCTTGTTTCTTGAAACTTGAAACTGAAATCAAATTTCTCTTGATTCTTGAATTGTTCTTGACTCAATCTCGAAATCATTCTCTTGGGCTTTTTATCATCATCTTTGTTATCATCAAAACACCTTGAATCAATCTTGATTCAATCATGAAGCTTGCTTCTACATGATGTTGTTGGGCTGGTGGGGGATTTTCCATGTAGGAATGGTAGTCGCAACATGGGTTTCTCCTTCATTCTCACCCTCTTCATTTGCCCCAGTTTTCGTATTCATCAAAGCAGGATGATCAGATTTGCCTCTTTCCAAATCCACAAAGCTTGAAGGTGTGTAACCCACCATTTTTCCATATAAGGGTTGTGGTTGGGGGCAAAATTGAGGCCCCTCCAAAGTGTTTTGCAGGGGTATACCACCAACTGCTTGCCCTTCAGTGGCATATCCGAGGCAAGGCTCGAAGTCGGCTAGATTGTGGTGGGGAATTTCATGTGTCTCAATGAGTATAGGAGTGGAGTTATTGACATTATCACTGGGAGTTTACGACACATTGGGTGGTGTATAGTTGGGAGGCAAGCCATATGGCGGGAAGGCATGCTTGTTTTGAATTTGCACATAATGGGGGTCGCCCGTACTTCCCAAATCTTTGCCTACCATATCTAAGGTTGAATGATTCATTTGGTTGAGGCCAGATGGGGGCGTCGGGTTCACCTTAGCAACAGCGCCGGTAGCGACAATTGCAACCGTATTGGCTTCCATTATCTTCTTCATGCTCATCATGGCCTCCATCATTGTGGCCATTTGCTCTTTCATGGCATCCATGTCGGCCTTCATCTGCTCTTGCACCTCCTTTACTTCACCCATTACTCTAGCTCTAGCACGGGTTCAATAAGGGCGCCGTAAAGCGTGCTCTTTTCTTTTTTATAACAATGATTAAGTTCGTTTTTTTTTCAAGGAAAGAATGCAATGAGCAATGCAACCAATGAAAAGCATGGATGTATGCGAATGATACACAGTTGAAGTATTGCGAATTTTTACGCAGGACATGGGGTTGAATCAATTTAGATTTTCAACATGGTCCATGACATCTTGGTCAAAGTGAAACTGGAAGTAACAGGGACATCAATAGTCCTAAAGGTGTTTGGCAGTAAACAAAGTAGCGATGTAACTCGATTCATCTTTTGCCCCAATTTGCAAGTTGGTTACTTCCATACTTGACCTTGACTTGATGAACCTTTTCTAGAAAGCTTGAGCTTGGTTCAACCCTATAATCCAAGGAAAGACAATTTCAATTGCCAATAATTTGACAACATTTCACAGAGATGAATGACTCAAGCATTCTTAAGCTATGCATGGCAAATGTAATTATGAAATTGGGATGCCCGAAGAAACATCTTTTCTTAGCTAACCATGCATTAGGTACCATGTTCAATCATTTTGTTTTTAAGTGAAAATGGTTTATGATCCCAACATGGTTGGCTCATGGTACCGAACATATGCAACGTGAATTTTCATGCTTCCTTTTTTGTTTTTGTTTTGCAGAGGAAAGTGCAAGGATCATGCATGAGTAAACATGAAAATAAAAGGTATGCAAAAAGCATGTTAGATGCAGATGCATGGTGATGAAATGACTTATGCAAAATGCAATGCATGAAATGATAAGTGACAAATGCAGGAACGATACGTCCATTATGATGCCATGAAGAGATGCTTATGCGATGCATGATATGAATGCATTTACGGACACGAGAGCCCAGAAAATCATCTCTTCTTACTTGCACATTCGAGGGCGCAGCACCCTATGTGTGCAGTTAAGAAGGTGATATGGACCTTCCGGCTTCCCGTGACAAAAGAAGACACCAACATACAACGCATGTGTGACGACATGATGCAGATGCGCAAAAGCGCAACAGGGGGATGTACACAGCATGTCAATATCCTCAAATAATCATACAGCAAAGGCGTACTTGACATTTAGGTTATATGTACGGCAGTGTTTAAAAGGCACGCAGCGTGTTCGCTTCATGCCCCTACTTTAGGGACCTAAACACGAGGAACTAAAAGGTTTTTAGTGATAATTCCCAAGGTGGTCATATCTCTCTTGATGGTTTCTAGAGGTATCATCCCCTTCGAAAAACATATTGCGGTAGTAGGGACTACTAGCAACAATATGTTATCAAAGAGAAAAACTCTAGATGAGGGTTCACTATTATCAAGCAAGTCGGAGACCCAGCATGACCATAGATTCACCTCCACTCCTTATGTTCCCATGGACCCGGGTATAGGCCCCCTTTTCAACTCACCGTGTGTATAAATAGTGTTGGTGTTTGTGTGCATCAAATGAATAAATATCTATCTCATGCATACATTCCAAAAACACACTAAAAACATCAAAGAGTTATATACAAGAACGTAAGAGAAATAAAAGGAAACCGATAAAAGAGGAAGTCATGATATTGCACAAGATTAGAAGACCTAACTCTCTAAATACAATCCCCAGTGGAGTCACCAACTGTCGCAACCTATCCTTCGGCAGGAGGGCAACGTGGGGCTCACAGGTGCGTCTTCCATGGGAGGAAAATGTGCGGAGTCACCACCAACGTTTATTCGAGGAAAACGTCGGAAAAACCGGAAAGGTGTGGTCTATGAACTTTAATCATGAAAGGTTTGGGAGTTGTTTTTACGCATGGGGAAGGTATTAGCACCCCACGCGTCCATCATCAGGGACGACAACCTTTAATCAAGTGTGCAAATATGACTTCAAAATGTTTTATTTTCCCTTTTTTATGTCTTTTTGTGTTTTTATGCTTTTTATGTTTTTTGTATTTTTTTATCTTTTTGTGGTCGATAAGGGTGTTTCCCTCGCTCCTACGTATCCTCAATTGCGATGAGAAAATCAGACTTACGTAGTTCTTTTAGAACTAAACGTTGGTTAAGTTGTTTTGATCTTTTTCCGCAAGATCGATTTTAACCGAACAAAAGTCGTTTAAGGCGTTGGACCATTAACGATCTCTTGATTTTTGAAAGGAGAGAAACGTTAAGGTGTTGGACCATTAACGATCTCTTGGTTTTTGAAAAGAGAGAAACATTAAGGCGTTGGACCATTAACGATCTCTTGGGGTGGTCGACAAAAGCGGGGCTTTTGCTCCTACGTATCCTCAATTGCGATGAGGAAATCAGACCTACATAGTTCTTGCAAAATCGGTAAAGTTATGTGTTGATTTTATGCTTTTGAATGGTCCATGTTAACCGATAAAAGCAAAGAGGATCGTTTAAGGCATTGGACCTTAAAACGGTTTTGAGTGACTTTTGCGGGCAAATCTTGATTTGTGAGTTGATTTTAGCCTTGGTTTCACTTTGGTTATTAGTCAATTAATTCAAGAAAACTTTCAAAGAAAAACATCCGATTGATTTCTTTGATTATTTTATTCAAAGATAATTTGATTATTTTATTATTATCTTTTCAAGATATTTTGATTATTTTATTATTATTTTGCTTTTTTGGTTTAACCAAGGTTATAGCATGAACGATCGGTTGAATTTTATTTGAGCAGTGATTAAACGAGATTACAACACAAATGATCGGTTGAAATTCATTTTATCATTTATTAGGCGAGATAACGACTTAAATAAATGGTTAAAGCATGTTAAAAATGGAAGAAAACAAAACTGAAAGTAAGTGAAATTAAAGTGAAAGTACACAAAACAAGTAGGGACCACTAAGGGTGCATAGAATGAATTGAAAGATTGAAGAACGACGAAGAACGAACGAAGAACGGTGAAGAACGATGAAGAACGATGAAGAATTTCCACATAATCGCTTACGGAAGCGTTATAGAAGCACTTCGACTCGATTTTTCTTCACGAAAACGTGTTTTTTTGCCCAAAATAGCCGAAATGCATAGCTTAAGGGTCATGAACCTTTTGAAACATCCCCCTTCCCTATTTATAGGGAAAAAGGGAAGTGCTTGCCGCCCAGAGGCTTCTTGAGGAAGATTTCTAAGTGCACCCCAATTACTAAGTTCACCACCTTTTCGTACTTTACGGAAAAGTTACGGAAGCCTTACGAAAGTGTTTCGGATTTGATTTTCATCTTTTTTTCTCTTCCCTTTCACCAATGTTAAGTGAAATATGTTTACCCAAGGTTTTTGGAAATTTTACGGAGGCATTACGGAAGCCATAGAAGCCCCGAAAACCATTTTTCAACTACGTCGAGGAGTTTGTCGCCCAGTTGCTTCCTCCTTAAGCAACCCAACTTCCAAAATATTCCAGAAGGGTCTAGATTCAAATTTCTATTTACACCCCTATCTTGATAAGTTCACCCCCCATTTTTGTGTTTTTGGCCGTTTTCTTTCCGAAATCTCACGAAACTTTACGGATTCCACCGCAATGAATGTTAAGCCTTCCTAAGCGATCAACAATGGTCCTCAGATGAAATTAGAGTGTAACAGTTTATTTACACACACCCTCACTTTGCTAAATACACTCCTGTTTTCGTGTTTTTGACTGGTTTCTTCTCGAAACATCTAGGAACTTTATGGATTCCACAACGATGGGTGTTAAACATTTTGAGGTGGTCAAACAAAGGTCACATGCCGACAAACAATGGTCCCCGGATGATATTAGAGTATGACAAAGTGGTTATGAGATCCTAGAGGTGAAGGAGACATCCTCACCACTTGTATTTTTGCAATCTTTCATCTTGTTCTTCTCTTTGTTGTAAAGGAGGCTTCCTGGTTATGGAAAGCTAACATCCTCTGTTGGATCTTCCTTTTAGGTACTTGATGTAAATATCTTTCTATTTATTTAATGATGTTTTGTGTGTTCTCTGTGCTATCAGCTTTTTATTCTAGTATGCCTTTACCTTGATCACATAGATGCATGCTTTGTTAGGGTCATTCAACAGTGGAAACTGGTCTGATTCTAATGACCTTGATAGGACAGGGCTAAGTTGTCATACTATCACGAGGAATCGGGGTGCGATAATTTAGTTATAGTATGTTTGTCTTAATGCGGTCCTGGTTGAGTTTAGTCCAACAAGAGGAATCTGAGGACGATGCTTGATCAGGATTAGGCTAAACTATCATGAGGAATTGGGGTTTAGCATCTCAGGAGACACCATAGGAATACATGAACATTGTTAGATAGAAAATATCCTTTTAGCATCAGACACCTATTAGGAAGACCAACGCGTTTTCTACTTGTTTTTACGCATCTTTTCTCTCGCGTGATTTTCCTTTTTGCATAAATAGTTTACATACCTGTTCATATTCACACTTAGATTTTCACACCAGACACCTATTCACTGAAATAGCTTACCAAGTAACACAAGTTTCCCGAGAGTTCGATACTCGATTCTTACCGTTTTATACTACTTGTGCGATCCGGTGCACTTGCCAGAAGCGAACAAGTTTTTGGCGCCGTTGCCGGGGAACTTCTTTTTATTTGGAAAGTTAGATCGTTTTTAGGTGTCTATTATTTATTAGTTATTCTTTGATTTTGTTAATATTTGTTCTTAATTCATATTTGTCTTCTCTTATTGGATTGGATAATCGTTGTGTCTGTTAGTATTTTATATGCATAGATTTCCCACAGGCAATTTAGTTCCTCTGGACATAGAAATTGAAGCTACATTGAGAAGGAACAGGGCCGAGAGGAGAAGGAAACTTCTGCAAGACATAACAGTTGCATCCATTCTTGAGGAAGAAACTCATTTTTCTGATTCATTATCACTTAATTCACCATCATCAAGGGAATCCGCTACTCAATTGCCTGAAACCGCTAGCATGGCAGACGAGCAGCACCAGAGGATCACCCTTGAGGATTATTCAAGTAGCTTAGTACCGCAATTCTTTACTAGCATTGCACGTCCTGAAGTGCAAGCTCACAACATCAACTACCTGTATTCTTTAATTCATTTAATATAGGGGAATTTATTCCAAGGATTACCTAATGAAGACCCCTATGCATGTTTGGCAACGTTCATTGAAATATGCAACACTGTTAAGATTGCCGGTGTGCCAGATGAAGCTATTAGACTCGGCCTATTCTCATTCTCATTGGCAAGAGAGGCCAAAAGGGTGGCTTCACTCATTTAAGGGTAGCAGTCTGAAAACCTGGGATGAAGTTGTTGAAAAGTTCCTAAAGAAATACTTCCCAGCGTCCAAGACTACGAAAGGGAAAGCTGCAATCTCTTCATTTCATCATTTCCCTGATGAATCTTTGAGTGAAGCATTGGAGAGGTTCAGAGGTTTATTGAGAAGAACTCCCACCCATGGGTTTTCCGAGCCAATCCAATTGAATATGTTTATAGATGGGTTGAGACCACAAACCAAGCAACTGCTAGATGCTTCTGTAGGGGAAAGATAAAACTGAAGACCCCGGAAGAAGCAACTGAGCTAATAGAGAACATGTCAGCCAGTGATCATGTCATTCTATGAGACAGAACCCATCAACCCACGAAGAAAAGCTTGTTAGAGCTATCATTACATGACGCTTTATTGGCACATAACAAGTTGTTTTCTGATCGAGGCCGTACCCGAATCAAATAAACATTAAAATGTAGTAACTAGGAAGTGATCCTAGGTCGTTTCCCAACGAGCAGTGACAAGCCAAATGTTCATAATATACTTGCAGTAACAGTAACAGTAACGATGGGGGGGGTTGTTTGCTTTTGTAAATTAAACAGCGAATATATGTGAATTAGAAAATATCAGAATTAAAGCACGTTGCTTCCCCTTGATTCACAAGCAAGTCTCTTATCCTAGGTTACGAGAGTTTATCCTTTATCAGTTTAACCACTTAATCCAACCCTAAATTAAATTACTAAGCGAAATTCAACATAAGGCATTCATTATGTGATTAAGCATCACATACACCAATTACTCATAAACGATCATTAAGCATGAACGTAAATTAAGCGCAGAGACAATTAATCAAGCACTAAGCATGCATGAATTAAAAGCAACAAATTCAAAGTAATTAGTGAAGAGGAAAAACTAAACAGAATTTAACAGTAATAATAGAACCTCAAAGAGAACTGTGCTTGATCCTCAAGGGAAAACAACGCTGCGGACTTAGCCTTCCATTAATCAAATAGAGAATGAAATTTTATTGATAAAACTAAAAGTCTGAACTGGAATTGAAAAAAACGAAAATAAAAGAGAAAGAGAAGAGAGACTAAAACTAAAAACGAAAAATAGAAGAGAGAGAGGAGAGAGAGAGAGAGTCTCCCGCGAGGGAGAGAGGGGGGGCCCCAAAAACTAGAACCTTGGTGCTGTTATATAGTTTTTTTCAGCCCCAAAGCTTACAAATATGTTTTAAATCCAAGCCCATAAGTAAAATCAAATCAAATCTAGATAAGATAAGATAAGATAAGATCTAGATGAAATAATATCTAGATGAGATCAAATCTAAATAATATCTAGATAAGATAAGATCTAATTTTATAGAATAAATTAGTCTGCCCTCTTCAAGTCCAAGCCCAATTCTAGATTCAAGCCCAATGCTAGATTCAAGCCCAATGCTTCATTAATTCCTGAAATTAGATTAAAAACATCAAATTAGCTGAATGGGCCCAAATAATAAAACTGCCTAATTAATTGACAATTAAGACCAATCAATAATTAAAATGGTGCAAAAAGGGTTTAGAAAATAGAAGAAAATGATGGCACATCACTTTCTAAGCAACTTAAGATTTTAACAGAAACACTCGGTAAGCTGGCAACTAAGTTATCTATTGGTCAACCTACGCACTCTTCTGTTTTGTAGGTTACAGGTTGTACCATCTGTGGTGAGGCTCATGAAACAGGCCAATGTATTCCCACTCAAGAAATTCGTTATATGGGAAATCAACAGCGACAAAGGTATACTCAAGGAGGATTTTCAGGCTTCCAGCAGGTTCCCTATAATCAACAAGGACAGTGGAGGACACACCCTGGCAACCAGTTCAACAAAGACCAGAGTGGGCCTTCAAACAGGCCAATCCAACAAGAGACTAACTGATCGAGGCCGTACCCGAATCAAATAAACATGAAAATGCAGTAACTAGGAAGTGATCCTAGGTCGTTTCCCAACGAGCAGTGACTAACCAACTATTCATAATATACTTGCAGTAACAGTAATGATTGGGGGGAGGGGGGTTTGGTTGTTTGGTAATTAAAGAGCAGAACAAGTAAACTGGAATACGAAAATACTAATATTAAAAACGGGTTGTTTCCTCTGATTCAGAAGCCATTCTCTTATCCTGGGTTATGGAAAATTCGTCCCTAACAGTCAACGACTTAATCCAACCCTGTTTCAATTTACTAAGCGAAAATCAACTTAGGGTTTTCAATACGTGATTAGGCACCACATACACCAGTTAGCCCTTCGTCCATTAAGCATGAACGCAAGTTAGGCTCAGAGGCAATTAATCGAACACGAAGCGTGCACTGATTAATATTCACGAAATTGGGATAACTGGTGAAGGGAAAACTGCCAAGAACCCACATTACAAGCGAAACCTCAAAGAGAGTTGGGCTTCGTCATCAAAAGGAAACAACACCAGAAAATCTAGCCTTCCATGGATTCAAACAGAAAACGCGAATGAAACATGAAACAGAAACATAAATGAACAAAAACGTAAATGAACAGAAACGTAAATGAAAGTAGAAGAAGAAGCACGAATGAACTCGTAATTAGAAGCAGAAAACGGAAATTTGCATTAAGAACGAAAATTGTAACAAGGGAACAGAAAAACGTGAAAACCTAAAACCAGAGCTCTGAATAATGAAAATAGCAGAAATAGAATGCCTTGCACGAATCCCAAGGCTGCTATTTAAAAAGAGTCACTCAAAGTCACTGGGCCCTATTACAATACTCTGGCCCAAAACGAAATAAACAGTGAACAACATAAAATAAAATTGCGAATTTTCCTAATTAGAAATTAACTAAGGTAAGCGCTGCTTAATTTGCCCTCTTCAAGTCCATAACCAAAATCCGGATTAAGCCCAATGTTTCATTAATTCCTGAAATTAGATTAAAAACATCAAATTAGCTAAATGAGCCCAAATAATAAAACTGCCTGATTAATTGACAATTAAGACCAATCAGTAATTAAAATGGTGCAAAAAGGGTTTAGAAAATAGAAGAAAATGATGGCACATCAAAACCCCCCATACTTAGCCTTTTGCACTCCTAGGCAAAATGAAACAAAGAACAAAATCCAAGGATATCAAAGAGAGACAAACAAACACATTCATATATTTCTCAATGAACATCAAGGAATGAAAGGAATGGGTAACATCTAACATAAGGAGATCCAAAAAGTCAAGATATTCATGAAAATCATCCAAGCAACCCAATCATGGCAAAATAGTTAATCAGCTCAAGAATGAAAAGTGATAAAGCCTCACAAGATATACACTCTATCTCTCAAGTGTCTAGGCTACTATTTACCCTCAAAGCACCCATGAAAGCAAACACCACATAGACTTGGCAAGATTCTAAAATTGACAATCAACCCACAAACACAAGCACATGAGGATCAAAAGGTCTTTTAAGGTTGTAATGGGGCCAAGGACAAGGTATGGATAAATATGGAATAAGTGGCTAAATCCCAAAGGAATAGAGGAGCAAAGGAGAATAAGTGCATATTAAGAAAAAAAAATAAGAAAATAAAAAGAAGTAAAGATAAAAATTAAACATGAAGAGTAGAACCAAGAGTTTCATCATTCTTGTGCCATTTAAGATCTTATTCACTCAACTTTATTGCTTTTCTTTTTCTTTTTTCGAATTTTTTTTTTCGAATATTTTTTTTTTTACTCTATAGCCTTTGAGAAACAACATTTCATTCAGCATGTCCAACATTTCACCAATATACAATGTACATCAAGTATGGCCCAAAATACATCATGAAGCATAGCCAACAAAACAAGTTGTCCAATGAAACAAAAACCCCCCATACTTATTCCCAAAACAATTCCAAAGCTCCAAAATTCCTTAAGGATATGGTGATATCATGGTTTTTCACTTAAGGCTTGTAGTGAGCTTCAAAACAAGGAAAGGGAAACAAGGCTCAAAAGGGCTATCAAAGGAATTAATTCAAGGTAAGTCCATTTGGCTAGAAGCTTATAAGAACAAAATTGCCTCAATCATTTCCAAATATGCATGTGAATTAGGACGCATCAACAAGAATCAAGCCAAGGCTATTGTGCAAGCAATCAATGGGGCAAAACACACCAAATGATTATGATGATGGATGGCTCAAATTCTCACAAAGGTAAAATCATCACTTTCAAATTGAGCTTTCAAAACTATCATGACATGTAGAGAAGAATCAAGGATTTCAAGTCACAAAATGTCAAGAACTTTTATTTTCAAAACAATTACCCATTTCTTGAACATATCCTATAATTCAAAGAAAAACATGCAAAGTCGTACGTGCACACAAAATTGACCCAAAATATTAAACTAAAAATCCGACGAAACTAACAACATTAACAAATTAACACAACTAACAAATTAACAAAACCAACAAAACTAGCAAAACCAAAGAACACTCCCCCCCCCCATACTTAAACAACACATTGTCCTCAATGTAGCACAATTAAAAGATTAAAAACAATTAAATCATCAAAGAGAATCAGATAAGTGTAATAAAAGCAAAGAAGGAGATAGGAAAAGAAAAACTCCCTAAGTCATGGTGGAGGAAGAGTAGGGTGGAGTAAGGAAGTCTCTTCCACCACTACGTCCACTAAAGAAGGGTTCATGAGGAATGGCTTAAGTCGATGTCCGTTGACCTTGAAGCTCTTGTTTGTGGAGTCGCTTTTGATCTCAACTGTACCATAAGGAAAAACATTAGTAACAACAAAAGGACCAATCAACTTAGACCTCAACTTACCACTCATGAGTCCAAGCCTAGAATTATACAATAACACTTTTTGCCCAACCACGAAGTCTTTTTTAACTATCATACTATCATGGAACTTCTTGGTCTTTTCTTTGTAGAACTTGGCATTCTCGTAGGCTTCTAGGCGGATTTCATCTAACTCACTCAGTTGCAACTTCCTTTCCTCGCCAGCTTGATCCATAGAGAAGTTGCAAGTCTTCACTGCCCAATATGCTTTGTGCTCAATTTCTACTGGAAGATGACATGCTTTTCCAAAGACAACCCGATAAGGAGACATTCCTATAGGTGCTTTGTAGGCAGTCCGATGTGCCCAGAGAGCATCATCAAGCTTGGTACTCCAATCTTTCCTGCTTGGCTGCGCAATCTTCTCTAGAATTCTCTTGATTTCCTTGTTAGAAATTTATGCCTGTCCATTAGTCTGGGGGTGGTATGGTGTGGATACCCTGTGTACCACCCCGTACTTTTTAAGCAGGGCATGCATTGTCCTATTGCAAAAATGGGTTCCTTGATCACTAACAATTGCTTTAGGTACTCCAAACCTGCAAAACAGATTAGACCTGACAAAGTCTGCGACAACTTTAGCATCATTAGTTCTAGTGGGCTTGGCTTCCACCCATTTTGAAACATAGTCAACTGCAAGGAGAATGTAAACATAACCAAAAGAGACAGGAAAAGGACCCATGAAATCTATACCCCAGACATCAAACACCTCACAGAATAGCATAGGTTGCTTAGGCATTTGTTGTCGCCATGTAAGTGTATTTCCTGCTCTCTGACACTGCTCACAAGTGCTGCAGATCTTCCACGCATCTTTAAAGATGGTGGGCCAATAAAAACCACAATCAAGCACTTTGCGAGCTGTCCTTTGAACACCCAGATGACCTCCCGGTGCGGAAGAATGACAAAACTGCAGGACTGAGTCAGTCTCATGATCTGGAATGCACCGTCTAATGACCTGATCACTGCACAATTTCCACAAGTAGGGGTCATCCCAAATAAAATGCTTAGCATCACTTTTAATTTTATCTTTTTGGGCCTTAGATGCTAAGGGAGGAAAAACAGAGGCAACTAAATAATTGACAATGTTAGCAAACCAGGGAGTAGAAAGAGAGTCAGAAATACTATACAAATGATCATCCGGGAAATCATCCCGAATAGGTGAATCTGCATCAGAGACACATTCGATCCGACTCAAATGATCAGCAACTAGATTTTGTGCTCCGCTCCTATCACGGATCTCCAAGTCAAACTCTTGGAGCCAGAGCATCCATCGGATCAACCTAGGCTTAGAATCAACCTTCTTCAACAAGTACTTTAGAGCTGCATGGTCAGTATAAACAATAATGCGAGTACCAAGCAAATAAGATTGAAATTTTTCAAGAGCAAAAACTATGGCTAGAAGCTCTTTCTCAGTAGTAGTATAATTTGCTTGGGCAGTGTCGCAACCTACCCTTCGGCGGGAGGGCGACGCGAGACTCGCGGGATGCGTGTTCCACGAAAGGAATACGCGCGGAGTCGCCACCAACGTTTATTTGAGGAAAACGTCGGAAAAACCGGAAAAGACGCGATCTACGAACTTTTAAGTGAAAGGTTCGGGAGTTGTATTTACGCACGGGGAAGGTATTAGCACCCCATACGTCCGCCCCAAGGGACGGCAGCCTTTAATCGAATGTGCAAACATGACTTTGATTTTTTTGTGTTCCCTTTTTATGTCTCTATATTCTTTATACCCTTTTTATATTTTCTTTTTTTTGTGGTCGACAAGGGTGTTTCCCTTTGCTCCTACGTATTCCTCAATTTGGGATGAGAAAATCAGACCTACGTAGTTCTTTTTTATCAAGTGATTCTTTTTTACTTTAAGAGGTGATCATTTTAAGGCGTTTGGACCTTAAAAATGATCCATTTTACTTAGTGAGAAAATGAAATGACAAACTTCAAAAGCCTATTTTTATGGACGAGCTTGACTAGGCGAATTGATTTTAGCCTTTAGTTTCACTTTAGTTATTAATCAATTCGATTAAGAATGAGAAATCCCAAAGAGAAAACGTCCAATTGATTTTTCGCTTTATTTTACTAAAAGATGTCTTTTTGATTATTATATTATTTTTTACCTCTTTTTGATTTCCAACGTGGTTACGGCACGACCGAACGGTCGGAATTTATTTTAACCGAAGTTAATGGATAGTACAATTCAAACGTTCGGTGGAAATTTATTTTATTTTTAAGTTAAGCGAGAAATGACTTAAGTAAAATGGCTTAAGCACGTCAACAGGGGGTATAAAAAGTAAACAAAACGAGAATAAAAATGCACGAAACACAATGTGGACCACTACGGGTACATAGAATGAATCGAAAAGCTTGGTTCGAGGTACTTACCCGTTGAAGATCGAAGAACGATGAAGAACGAATGAAGAACGTCGAAGAACGGTTGAAACCTTTGCGAGATTCCTCACGGAAAACGTTACGGAAACGTTTCGGAAGCTCCTCGGCTTAGATTTTCTTCACGGAAACGATTTTTCCAAGCAAATTCGAAAGAGAGAGAAGTGCCAAAGGGGCTGACCCTTTCCTTCTTCACTTCCTCCCCTATTTATAGCAAAATAGGGGAGGTGGTTGCCGCCCAGCTCGCCCAGGCGAGCTCAGCTCGCCCAGGCGAGCTCAGCTCGCCCAGGCGAGCCAGGTTGCTTCCTCCAGAAGCAACAGCCTTCTGGAGGAATATTCTGGAGGGCCCAAGTGGGCCTGGGTGCTATTTGCACCCCCATTTTTACTAAGTACACCCCCCTATGTTGTTTTTTGGTGATTCTTTTTTCGTAAAGTTACGGAAACTTACGAATTTCGTAACGATACTTGTTTTCTTTCCGTAATGTTACGGAACCTTGCGGATTACATAATCATCCCCCTTTTGACTTACGGAATGTTACGGAACCTCACTTAATTATGCAACGATGCTTCCGTTTGATTTCCGGTGTGTCACGGAAACTTACGGATTGTGCATCAATATTTTTTTGGTTTTTCGGCATGTCTTGGAATTTCACAAATTGCCTAATGATGGATGCCAAGCACCTCACAAGGACCAAAGAAAGGTCGCATGTCACCAAGCAAAGGTCCCCGGACGAAATTAGGGTATGACAGGCAGCATCTAAAGTCCTTGAAGCATAATATATCACCCTGGGCAATTTATCAATTTTCTGAGCAAGGACAGCCCCCAGTGCATAATTTGATGCATCACACATAAGCTCAAAAAGGGTCGTCCAGTCAGGTGCCTGGATGATGGGGGTGGTAGTCAGCGCTCTTTTGAGGCAATCAAAAGCCTCTTTGCATCTGTCATTAAAGTCAAACTCCACCTCCTTTTGCAACAAGTTGGACAATGGAAGGGCTACTTTGCTAAAATCCCTTATAAAGTGCCTGTAGAATCCTGCATGACCAAGAAAAGATCGCACCTCTCGCACACAAGAGGGGTAAGGCAATTGTGAAATAACAGAAATTTTTGCAGGATCTACTTCAATACGCTTATTGGAAATAATGTGGCCTAAAACTATACCTTGCTCAACCATAAAATGACATTTTTCAAAATTTAGAACAAGGTTAGTTTCAATGCATCTATTCAAAACTTTTTCCAAACTATTCAAACAACCATCAAAAGAGGATCCATATACAGTGAAATCATCCATGAACACCTCTATGCAATTTTCTAAAAAATCACTGAAAATACTAATCATGCACCGCTGGAAGGTACCAGGGGCATTGCACAGGCCGAAAGGCATCCTCCTATAGGCAAAAGTGTCGAAGGGGCAGGTGAATGTGGTATTTTCCTGATCCTCAGGAGCAATAGTAATTTGCATATAACCAGAAAAACCATCAAGGAAACAGTAGTGGGATTTACCTGCCAGGCGTTCAAGCATCTGGTCAATGAATGGCAGGGGAAAATGGTCCTTTTTGGTAACCTGGTTCAGCCTCCTATAATCAATGCAGACTCTCCAACTGTTCTGCACCCGAGTAGGAATTAGCTCCTCCTTCTCGTTTTTTATCACTGTGAGGCCGGTCTTCTTCGGGACTACCTGGACGGGACTCACCCATTGGCTGTCAGAGATAGGATAAATGATTCCAGCTTGCAAAAGCTTGGTTATCTCCTTCTTCACTACATCAAGAATCACCGGGTTGAGTCTTCTCTGTGGTTGTCTTACTGGTTTAGCTCCATCCTCTAAATTTATTCGATGCATACATGTGGATGGGCTAATACCAGGAATGTCCGCCAGGGTCCAGCCTATAGCCTTCTTATGCTTCTTGAGAACTGACAACAACTTCTCCTCTTGCTCATCAGCAAGGGAGGCAGATATAATCACTGGAAAACTCTTGCTATCGTCCAAGTAAGCGTATTTTAAATTTGATGGCAGAGGCTTCAATTCTGGTGTGGTCGGCTGGACAGTGGTAGAAGGGGATGGTTTCTCAGCCTTTACCTCATAAAGAAAGTCAGAGGTATGTGTACTTCCTGAAACATGGTTAGTCCTATCTGACTCTATAAAATCAATCTCAAGAGGTAAAACACCACCACCAGGCATGCAATCAATATCACTCTCAGATTCACTCTCAGCATCAAATTCAGACATATGATCAAGTACAATTTCAGACTCAATGCATGAAGAGTGAGAGGCATGCAGATTAGAATAAAGATCATTCATGTATTCATCAACAACATGGTCAATTATTTCAGCACGAAATACAGAAAGATCTTCAGATGGGTATTTCATAGCATCCAGAATATTAAAATGAACAGTTATGTCACCAAATTCCATAGACAGTGTGCCTGCATAAACATCTATCTTAGTTCTAGCAGTTTTCATAAAGGGTCTGCCTAGAATGATGGGAACTGATCCTTGAGAAAATCCATCTTCCATATTCAAAATATGAAAATCAACAGGGAAAATCAGTTCACCAACTCTAACTAAGACATCTTCTATGAAACCAACAGGGTAGGCAACACTTCTATTAGCTAAATGAATTACCACATCAGTTGACTGCAAGGGGCCTAGAGATAGAGAATTAAAAATAGACAGAGGCATAACACTAACAGAAGCTCCTAAATCAAGCATGGCATTGTCAAACTTACTATTCCCTATGATACAAGGTATGCTGAATGTACCTGGATCTTTGCATTTTTCAGGAATTTGAGGAACAGATTTACCAATCAATGCGGAGACATTTCTACCCATGCTAATCCGTTCACTTCCTTTAAGCTTCCGCTTATTAGTGCACAGCTCCTTCAAGAATTTGGCATATCTTGGAATTTGCTTTATCGCATCCAACAGAGGTATGTGTCATACCCTAATTTCGTCCGGGGAATTTGTGAAATTCCAGGACATGCCGAAAAAAACCAAAAAAATATTGATGCACAATCCGTAAGTTTCCATCACACACCGGAAATCAAATGGAAGCATCGTTGCATAATTAAGTGAGGTTCCGTAACATTCCGTAAGTCAAAAAGGGGATGATTATGTAATCCGCAAGGTTCCGTAACATTACGGAAAGAAAACAAGTATCGTTACGAAATTCGTAAGTTTCCGTAACTTTACGAAAAAATAATCACCAAAAAAAAAAGCAGAGGGGGGTGTACTTAGTAAAAATGGGGGTGCAAATAGCACCCAGGCCCACTTGGGCCCTCCAGAATATTCCTCCAGAAGGCTGTTGCTTCTGGAGGAAGCAACCTAGCTCGCCTGGGCGAGCTGAGCTCGCCTGGGCGAGCTGGGCGGCAACCACCTCCCCTATTTTGCTATAAATAGGGGAGGAAGTGAAGAAGAAAAGGGTTCAGCCCCTTTGGCACTTCTCTCTCTTTCGAATTTGCTTGGAAAAATTGTTTCCGTGAAGAAAATCTAAGCCGAGGCGCTTCCGAAACGTTTCCGTAACGTTTTCCATGAAGAATTTCACAAAGGTTTCGACCGTTCTTCGACGTTCTTCATTCGTTCTTCATCGTTCTTCGATCTTCGATGGGTAAGTACCTCGAACCAAGCTTTTCGATTCATTCTATGCACCCATGGTGGTCCACATTGTGTTTTGTGTATTTCTATTCTTGTTTCATTTGCTTTTTTATACCCCCTCTTGACGTGCTTAAGCCATTTTACTTAAGTCATTTCTCGCTTAACTTAAAAATAAAATAAATTTCCACCGAACGTTTGAATTGTATTATTCGTTAACTTCGGTTAAAATGAATTCCGACCGTTCGGTCGTGCCGTAACCACGTTGGAAATCAAAAAGAGGTAAAAAATAATATAATAATCAAAAATCATCTTTTAGTAAAATAAAGCGGAAAATCAATCGGACGTTTTCTCTTTAGGATTTCTCATTCTTAATCGAATTGATTAATAACTAAAGTGAAACTAAAGGCTAAAATCAATTCGCCTAGTCAAGCTCGTCCATAAAAATAGGCTTTTGAAGTTTGTCATTTCAATTTCTCACTAAGTAAAATGGATCATTTTTAAGGTCCAACGCCTTAAAATGATCACCACTTAAGTAAAAAAGAATCACTTGACAAAACGCAAGAACTACGTAGGTCTGATTTCCTCATTGAGGATACGTAGGAGCAAAAGCCCCGCTTTTGTCGACCACCCCAAGAGATCGTTAATGGTCCAATGCCTTAACGTTTCTCTCCTTTCAAAAACAAGAGGTCGTTAATGGTCCAACGCCTTAACGTTTCTCTCCTTTCAAAATCAAAAGACCGTTTAATGGTCCAACACCTTAAATGACCTTTTGTTCAAATAAAAACATATTTTACAAAAAAGACAAAAATAACTTAACCAAACACTTTGTTCCGAAAGAACTACGTAGGTCTGATTTCCTCATCGCAAATTGAGGAATACGTAGGAGCAAAGGGAAACACCCTTGTCGACCACAAAAAGAGAAAAATATAAAAAGGGTACAAAGGATATAAGGACATAAAAGGGAACTAAAAATCAAAAGTCATGTTTGCACATTCGATTAAAGGCTGTCGTCCCTTGGGACGGACGTATGGGGTGCTAACACCTTCCCCGTGCGTAAATACAACTCCCGAACCTTTCACTTAAAAGTTCGTAGATCGCGTCTTTTCCGGTTTTTCCGACGTTTTCCTCAAATAAACGTTGGTGGCGACTCCGCACGTATTCCTTTCGTGGAACACGCATCCCGCGAGTCACGCGTCGCCCTCCCGCCGAAGGGTAGGTTGCGACGGTTGGCGACTCCACTAGGGACAATTTTTAGAGAGTTAGGCCATTTAATCTTGTGCAAATGCTTTACCATGACTTACTCCTTTGTTGTTTTCCTTCATTATGTACTTGTGTATATAAACTCTTTGTTGCTTTTAGTGCGTTTTAAAATGTATGCATGAGGTAAATATTTATTCATTTGATGCACACAAACACCAACACTATTTGCACACAGTGTGAGTGAAAAAGGGCCCTATACCCGGGTTCATGGGAACATAAGGAGTGGAGGTGAATCTGTGATCATGCTAGGTCTCCGACTTGCTTGATTACAGTGAACCCTCATCTAGAGCTTTTCTCTTTGAAAACTTATTGTTGCTAGTAGTCCCTACTGCTGCAATATGTTCTTCGAAGGGGATGATACCTCTAGAAACCATCAAGAGAGATATGACTACCTTGGGGATTATTACTAAAAGCCTAGTTAGCTTTTTCCCTTATAGGTCCCTTAAATAGGGGCACGGAGCAAACACGTTGCGTGCCATTTTTCACAATGCCATGCATAAGTATCATATACCCTTTTGCTTATATTTGTTTGTGAATATTGTCGTACTATGTACATCCCCGTGTTGTGCCTTTCGCATATGCATCATGTGTAGGTTTCGTCTTTGATCCCCTCACTTTAGCAAACCAACGAAGGGTCCGTGTCACCGTTTTAAATACATACATTGGGGCACTTTGCTACCCCTAGACGTTGTATCTAAGAAGGAGACAGTTTCTCGGGCTCCCGTAATTGTAAATTGCATCTGTGTCATATGCATTTCTTCATGCATTCATCCATTCCACCCATGATAGATGTCGGAGTTTTGATTCGCACTAGATTTTATTTCACTTTAGTAAAACATGGGATCAAGTCAAAAGCCTTCGTTTAAAAAGAGGTTCTATCAAGTCAAAATCAAGAGCTTAGAGGTCACTAGTTTACGAGAGTTGGGGCAATTAATGGGTCAACTTCAACGGCAAGCCTTCTGCAAAGCCTATGGTAAGATTTGGGACCTAGCTAGGGTAGAAGTCTCCACAGAGTCCATTGCCTCCCTTGCCCAGTATTATGATCATCCGTTGAGGTGCTTCACTTTTGGGGACTTCCAACTATCACCCATGGTGGAAGAATTCGAAGAAATCCTAGGATGTCCTCTAGGGGGAAGGAAACCATACCTCTTCTCAGGTTTCTATCCCTCATTAGCTAGAATTTCTAAAAATATTCCAAATCTTGGCGAAGGAATTAGACCACCAAAAGCAAGTCGAAAATAGGGTGGTCGGGATACCAAGAAAATGATTGGAGGCAAAAGCAAGAATCTTAGCAGGTAGAAACGAATGGGCCCCGTTCATAGACGTTCTCGCACTGTTGATCTTTGGAGGAGTCCTCTTTTCGAATGTGGATGGGTTGGTGGACCTGGCAGCGATCGACGCTTTTCTCGCCTATCATAACCACAAGGAAAGCCCGGTTGTCGCTATGCTAGCCGACCTATATGACACGTTCGACCGGGGATGTGAAAAGAGCAGCGCAAGAATTGTTTGTTGTGCACTGGCTCTCTATGTGTGGTTAGTTTCACACCTTTTTCTCCAAGAAGGTAGGCCCGTCTATCCGCTACAAGGTCACCGCTCGTGCGTCGAGAAAGGAAAGGCGAATTGGGACCAACTCTTGGCTAGCATGGAGGGGCGTCTGTTAATTGGTTCCCTCGCTAAAAGGAAGGAAGAATCAGGATTGTATCTTCATGCGAAGGATGTCCAAATGTTCCCTGGATGGGAACATGGGGTTGTATTAATTATAATCCTGTCCTCGCCATAAGACAGCTTGGCTACCCCATGAGAGGAGCGCCATTAGACGAAAGCATCACGCCTTTCATTACACGGGGTTTCAGTGACCCCAATGCAAAGGTACTCCAAGGAGTTCGCAAGGCATGGGATGCGGCATGAAGAAAGGACAGAGAGCTTAGGGGAAGCAGTAATGGGATCATCGGTGGCTATCATAAGTGTCTGAGAGTCCGGACACAAGGATTGGATTGGCTCCCAAATCTAAAGACTGTGAGAGACAATGAGGTTAAAGCTTCGGAAGAAAGTGATGAGGTGCAAGCGCTAAAGGCAAAGCTTGAAAGAGCCCGGGTAGTCAAAGAGAAGTTCAAGTCCATAGCCATCAAAGTCTGAAGAGAGTATGATGAACTAAGGGACGTTAATATGGCCACCGATGAAGCCTTGGAATGAGAAACCAAGAAGGCCCGAAAGGAAGAACACGACCAAAACAAGTTTTGAGGGGCTTTATAGGGCAGCAATAGTGAGCTCAAACTCTGAAGAGGTGAAAGGAATCATCATGGGTCAAAGGCATGATCTGGAAGGACGAGCTAAAGGCTTGCCTTAGGTCGAAAAGAAATTTGTCCCAACAGTTAAAGTGAGACTGAAGGGAATATGTGGGCCGTCATCGATGAGTGCAAAGAGAAGCTAAATCTTGCAGCGACTCACGAGCAAAGGCTAGAGGATGAGTACGCCAAGATATCAGCAGAAAGGGAAGCAAGGGAAAGGGTAATTGATTCATTGCACCAAGAGGCAACAATGTGGATGGACCAATTTGCTCTTACTTTGAACAGGAGTCAAGAACTTCCCCGATTGCTAGCCAAGGCCAAAGCAATGGCGGACACCTACTCTGCCCCCGAGGAGATCCACGGACTTCTCAGCTATTGTCAGCATATGATAGACTTAATGGACCATATGATTAGAAACCGCTAGGAAGTTTGTATTGTCGCTCAGATCTTGACTAGTTATAACTTTTTGAATAAAATGAGTTTATCCCACGTTTTTACTCCAAAAATCAGTGCGAATCAAGTCACTCCCGCATTTTATCCCTAGCATGCATTGTATGTTGGTCTCGTCCTTTGTCAAGGGAAGCCGGAAGGTCCATATCACCTTCTTAATTGTACACATGGGGCACTGCGCCCCCAAATGCGCAAGTAAGAAGAGATAATTTTCCGGGCTCTCGTGTCCGTAAAATGCATTCATATCATGCATCGCATAAGCATCTCTTCATAACATCATAATGAACATATCGTTCCTGCATTTGTCCGTTATCATATTCCAGCCTCACATTTTGCATGAGTCATGGCATCATCATGCATATGCGTTCAACAAACTTTTTGATCTGCAAAATTGCATACCATTTGTTTTCATGTTTGCTCATCCTTGTGTTTTCCTCTACAAAAACAAAAAAGGGGAAGCGTGAAACTTCACACTACATTCTTAGTTGCATGTGTTAGGCACCATGAGCCAACCATGTTGGGATCATAAACCCATTTCTAAAAAAAAAAAAAAAAACACACAACAACAAAACAAAATAATTGAACATGGTACCTAATGCATGGTTAACTAGGAAATGGTGTTTCTTCGGGCATCTCAATTTCATAATTACATTTTCAATGCATAGCTTAAAGTATGCCCGAGTCATTCATCCCTATGAGATGTTGTTGAAGTATTGGCGATCAGAATTGCCATTCCTTGGATTATAGGGTTGAACCAAGCTCATGCTTTTATAAAAAGGTTCATCAAGTCAAGTTGAAATATGGAAGTAACCGTCTTGCAAAATTGGGGCAAAAGATGAATCGAGTCACATCACTGCTTCGTCTACTGCCAAACATATTTAGGATTGTTGATGTCCTTGTTACTTCCAGTTTCACCTTGACAAAGATGTCATGGACCATGTTGAAAATCTAAATTGATTCAACCCCATATCCTGCGTAAAAATTCGCAATACTTCAATTGTACATCATTCGCATACATCCATGCTTTTCATTGGTTGCATTGCTCATTGCATTCTTTCCTTGAAAAATAAAATAAAATGAACTTAATCATTGTTATCAAAAAAAAAAAAAAACATGCTTTACGGCGTCCTCACCGAACTTGTGCTAGAGCTAGAGTAATGGGTGAAGCAGAGGAGGTGCAAGAGAAGATGAAGGCCGACATGGAGGCCATGAAAGAGCAAATGGCCACAATGATGGAGGCCATGATGAGCATGAAGAAGATAATGGAAGCCAATGCGGTTATAGTTGCCGCTACTAGCGATGTCGCTAAGGTGAACCCGATGCTCCCATCTGGCCTCAAGCAAATGAATCATCCAACCTCAAATATGGTAGGCAAAAATTTAGGAAGTACGGACAACCCCATGATGTGCAAATTCAAAACAAGAACACCTTCCCGCCATATGGCTTGTCTCCCAAACTATACACCACCCAATGTGGCGTACATTCCCAATGAGGATGTCAAAAACTCCACTCCTATACCCATTGAGAGCCAGCAACCCCAAACTGATCATGCACATGTCTCTTAAACCGTGGAAGAGACACATGAAATTCCCCACCACAATCTAGCCGACTTCGAGCCTTGGCTCGGATATGCCACTGAAGGGCAAGCAGTTGGAGGTATACCCCTTGAAAACACTTCGGAAGGCCCTCAGTATCACCCCCAGCTACACCTCTTGCATTCCACAACAAGTAAAAACCCTCGTGCTATGGCAGAAATGGAAAAGTTAGATCATTTAGAGGAAAGGCTCAGGGCCATTGAAGGAGGTGAAGATTATGCCTTTGCTAACCTAAAAGAGTTGTTCCTAGAACCCAATATCATCACCCCTCCCAAGTTCAAGGTGTTGGACTTTGACAAGTACAAGGGGACTACTTGCCCCAAGAACCATCTAAAGATGTATTGTCGGAAGATGGGGGCATACGCAAAAGATGAGAAATTGCTGAGAAAGTCTTACTAGGACGACTGAGAAAACTGGGGCAAATGAAGAGGGTGAGAAAGAGGGAGAAACCCATGCTGTGACTGTCATTCCTATACGGCCAAGTTTCCCACCAACCCAACAATGTCATTACTCAGCCAATAACTAAACTCCTCCTGACCCACTGCCCAGTTATCCACAAAGGCCATCCCTAAATCAACCACAAAGCCTGTCTACCGCACTTCCAATGACGAAGACCACCTTTAGCACAAACCAAAAAAACACCAACAAAAAGGAATTTTGCAGCAAAAAAGCCTGTAGGGTTCATCCCAAATTCCGTTGTCATATGCTAAACTTGATCCCATATCCACTCAATAATTCAATGGTAGCCATAACCCCAACCAAGGTTCCTCAACCTCCATTTTTCTGAGGATACGACTCGAACGCAACGTGTGCTTATCGTGGAGGAGCCCAGGGGCATTCCATTGAGCATTGTATGACCCCGAAGCATAAAGTGTGAAGTCTAATTGATATGGGCTGGCTGAAATTTGAGGAGAATCGCTTGTTGAATCATAACATTGACAAGCAACACCATACATGGGGCAATTCTGGAAGCTGTTATTATGACTCATCAGGATTTTCAAGTTTATGCCATAAACCACAGTTACAATGTTAAATGATATGGATAAAATGGACATCCTCTCACGAACACATCTTTGCTTATTCAACTTCCACCGGAATGTGAGTGTAAGCCATTGGTCTGTTTGCTCAAGCAACCTGCGCTCCTGAGTGTTGACTTCCAAGACCGTTCAATCAGAGATTACTCATCTTGCACGTTGGTGGGGGTGTCGTAAAACAACGAGCAAAGTTCAAAACAAATAAGTTTCAAAATAAAAAATAAAAAGGCATTTGATTGACTGTGTTTTCAAGTAAAAATATAGACGTTCATGTGACCTCATTTTGTCTTTTTAGAGAGAAGTGAGTTATCAAGAATAGGATGTTGGACAAATGGCCTCAGTTACCTTAAGAAAAAGGGGGGTTGAATTAAGATGCAAAGACTATTCCCCAATTGAACTATCACTCTCTCTTTTCGGATTAAAAATGCACACAGGAATAACCCTTCCCTTGTGTTCAGGAATCCTCTACAGCAAGAGACCCACGGTCTCTTAATCCCTTTTTAGAAATAAGAAGAAGAGAAGAAGAGGTCTCTCATAAAAGAGGTAGATTGTAAAATGAAGATCAATCAAAAATTCCTTATTGAATAAGCAAGTGGTTGACCAAGGAATCTTTTTGAGAGGATAAGACATTTCAGTTCAGAAAAACTCTTGATCTTTCGAGAGGATAAAACTGTTTGGGCAATGAAAACTCTCTTTAAAACATTTGAATGGCCATTCATAAAACATTTGAATAGATATGTCTCTTGGAAATTATTTTCTAAATATCCCCTCTGGTAATCAATTACAAGACTTATGTAATCGATTACAGGTTTTAAAAATTTGAATTAAAACATTTTCAACTACTGGTAATCGATTACCAGAGAGCAAATCTCAATTTGAAATGATAGAATTCTTTGGTCAAACCTTTTGTTTGTTTCAATTTGGAAACTTCTTCCTAAAGATTCTAAGAGATCAAACTTGATCATATATCTTGACTTTCTTGGATTCTTGTCTTGAATAAAACTTAGAAGCACTTGATCCTTTAGCATCATCAAGACATCAAAACATCTTGCTTCTACATAGGAGTCATTTGACTTAATCCATCAGCTGAATAATCCTTCAACTATTTCTCGTCCTTGGAAAATTCTTTTTGCAAGAATCAATTGCGTCTTTCATTCTTCCTCACTACGAGGTTGTGAAAACAAGACAACAATTGGTACCTCTAAGCCCTACACTGGGGCAATGAAAGGCCCCATGCATAAACCTCAAACGAACCTAGGGGCAGATTAGAAGTTCTCACTCAATAGGTTCCTAGCTACAAGGTCATGACGAAAGACAACGATTGGTACCTCAAAGCCTTACACTGGGGCAATGAGGGGCACCGTGCATGAGCCTTAAGTGAACATAGGGGCCGATCAAAAGTTCTCACCCATCGATGTTTTTAACAAAAAAAAGGGGACAAACCCTAGGATTTCAATGGATTGATTAAACATCAAACGACTCCATTGCCGTCACTCCAAAATGGTCAAGTGACTAAATCAAAAAGAACATACACTCTGAGGGAGTTCCCGGAGAGATTTGCAAAAAGATAGGATGAGGTTGCATGAATTATCACCTTTTTCAAAAGGGCAGTCAATCTGTGTTTTCCAAAAAAAAAAAAATCAAATCAAAATCAAAATCACAAAATAGGGAAAGAATGCCATGAACATTGTACAACTTTCCATTACATTGCATTGTTTCATATAAAGTCCGCATTTACCCAAATTTCACAACAAAGGTTGCATGCATTTGCATCCCTCAAAATCATGTTAACTGCATAGATTCCCTACATCTAAATGTCCAAATCTTTTGAATTTGGGATGACCGGCTCTCTCGATGAGTCGATCTCTTGCTTTCTCATAAGGATGGACCCTCGGGTACTAGTACCCTGGTCTTCAGAGGACTACACGTCCTCGCCAACAGAGGGCTGCACGCCCTCACCTTAAGAGGACTGTGTGTCCTCACTTTCAGAGGACTGCATGTCCTCACCTTCAGAGGGCTACACGCCCTCGCCATCAGAGGACTGCGTTCAGAGGGCTACACGCCCTCGCCATCAGAGGACTGCATGTCCTCACCTTCAGAGGGTTACACGCCCTCGCCATCAGAGGACTGCATGTCCTCACCTTCGTAGGGCTACACGCCCTCACCTTTAGAGGACTACACGTCCTCGCCAACAGAGGGCTGCACGCCTTCACCTTGAGAGGACTACACGTCCTCACCAACGTAGGGCTACACGCCCTCACCTTTAGAGGACTACACGTCCTCGCCAACAGAGGGCTGCACGCCCTCACCTTTAGAGGACTACACATCCTCGCCTTCAGAGGACTCCACGTCCTCACCTTGAGAGGACTACACGTCCTCACCTTGAGAGGACTAAACATCCTCGCCTTGAGAGGACTACATGTCCTCACCATCAGAGGGCTGCACGCCCTCACCTCCAGAGGATTACACGTCCTTGCCTTGAGAGGACTACATGTCCTCACCATCAGAGGGCTGCACGCCCTCACCTCCAGAGGACTACACGTCTTCGCCTTGAGAGGGCTACTCACCCTCGCCTTGGGTACTAGTTACCCTCACCTTCAGAGGACTACATGTCCTCACCTTCGTAGGGCTACACGCCCTCACCTTTAGAGGACCACACGTCCTCACCTTCAGAGGGCTACACGCCCTCGCCATCAGAGGACTGCATGTCCTCACCTTCGTAGGGCTACACGCCCTCACCTTTAGAGGACTACACGTCCTCGCCAACAGAGGGCTACACGCCCTCACCTTTAGAGGACTACACGTCCTCGCCAACAGAGGGCTGCACGCCCTCACCTTTAGAGGACTACACATCCTCGCCTTCAGAGGACTCCACGTCCTTACCTTGAGAGGACTACACGTCCTCGCCTTGAGAGGACTACATGTCCTCACCATCAGAGGGCTGCACGCCCTCACCTCCAGAGGACTACACGTCCTCGCCTTGAGAGGGCTACCCGCCCTCGCCTTGGGTACTAGTTACCCTCACCTTCAGAGGACTACATGTCCTCACCTTCGTAGGGCTACATGCCCTCACCTTTAGAGGACTACACATCCTCGCCTTCAGAGGACTGCACGTCCTCACCTTGAGAGGACTAAACGTCCTTGCCTTGAGAGGACTACATGTCCTCACCATCAGAGGGCTGCACGCCCTCACCTCCAGAGGATTACACGTCCTCGCCTTGAGAGGACTACATGTCCTCACCATCAGAGGGCTGCACGCCCTCACCTCCAGAGGACTACACGTCCTCGCCTTGAGAGGGCTACTCGCCCTCGCCTTGGGTACTAGTTACCCTCACCTTCAGAGGACTACATGTCCTCACCTTCGTAGGGCTACACGCCCTCACCTTTAGAGGACCACACGTCCTCACCTTCAGAGGGCTACACGCCCTCGCCATCAGAGGACTGCATGTCCTCACCTTCGTAGGGCTACACGCCCTCACCTTTAGAGGACTACACGTCCTCGCCAACAGAGGGCTACACGCCCTCACCTTTAGAGGACTACACGTCCTCGCCAACAGAGGGCTGCACGCCCTCACCTTGAGAGGACTACACGCCCTCACCTCCAGAGGACTATACATCCTCGCCTTGAGAGGGTTGCACGCCCTCACCTTTAGAGGGCTACGTGTCCTCATTTTCAGTGTGCTCCACATCCGCACCTTAAGAGAATTTAAGGTCCTCTATCCTTAAATGCTTAACCAAGACTTGCACTCCCGGTTAAGGGACCAGTAGTTTCCTTTTAACGGTTCCTGGGCCACCCCCTGATATTGGAGGATGGCCAACTGTGCGAGCACAACCAGAGAGGGAGGCTATCACACAGCTACTATGCATACCGGGGCAAGATTTCACCCGTGCCGCTGCAAAGAGACGAGTGCGAATCATGCGCACCAACATGACCACTCTTACACAGATATAGATGACATTGCTACTTAGCAACATTCTGCCCAGCGACCGCAATGCCAATCTCCCCCTGCAAAAGTATCAGTTGGTCTGTGTCGTCCCGACATGGGTAAGTATGCATATGGTTCAACTGATTTCTGATACCATCTATTGTTTGCAGGGATCGCACCCACAAAGACACCCAGTGGACCTGAAGAAGTCCAACAGGGCCCTGGGGTTTCCAGCTCTGGTTACGGGCCTCTGTCGGCCCTACAGGGCGCCCGTTCCCCCCAGCAAGTTCATGTCGTCGTGGCATAGGTAAGTATGCACCTCCCCCAACTGATTTCTGATGTCATCTATTGTTTGCAGGGATTGTGCTCGCAAGACACCTAGTGGACCCGAAGAAGGCCAACAGGGTCTTGGAGTTGCCAGCTCTAAATACAGGTCTCTGTCAGTTCTAGGGAGTGCCTGTCGCCCCCAGCAAGGTCATCAGGTCCCCCCTACCAATCGAGCTTTCATCAAGAAGTTCTGCGTTTCCAGGCAGGCGCAAGGCGAAACACCACAGCAGCCTGGCGATGGCCGGCAGCGGGCAACAGACGCACCGCCATCACCTCTAGAGTTCACCTCTGCTCATCCACAAAAAGGTTTGAGTATTGCCTACACCACATGGCCGACCAATAGGCGACCAAGTCCAAAGCCAAAGGTAAGCAAAGTACTAGGTCAGTGACCGACAAGTCATAAGGCGTCCAGCTCAAGACGTTAAAGAAGCGCTACTAGGAGGCAACCTAGTACCTTTTAAATTTCTGCCTGCTATTTGATCACTTTTTATAGTAGGACGCACCTAGTTGCTCATGATCCTGGGAATTTAAATAAAACAAGTGCAAGCTCGGAAGGTAGTTATACCTTACAAAACATATATATGTATGTTTAGGTAGTGAAAATACCTTAGATATGCATGTATGTAAACAAAAAAAACACTTCACAAAATATATATATATATATATATGTATGTTTAGGTAGAAAGATACCTTAGATATGCATGTATGTAAACAAAAAATACTTCACAAAATATATATGTATGTTTAGGTAGAAAGATACCTTGGATATGCATGTATATAGCAAAAATACCTTACAAAACATATATATGTATGTTTAGGTAGCAAGATACCTTGGATATGCATGTATATAGCAAAATACCTCATGAAAAAAAAAGAGAAGAAAAAAAAAACAAACAAGAAAAAGAAATAAACAAATGATAATGATAAAAAAAAAAGAAGGAGAAAAAAGAAAAATAAGTTGTCAAGCTGAAAAACCAACATGCTTTTGAAAAGAGATGACTTCCAACTTTTCTTTGGAAAAAATTCATTGATCATAACCAATTTTTGAAAAAAATGTGTCTACACCTGAAGGGTGAATGCTGTGAAATTTCCCCGGACGCCCGAAATGGACTAGGATGAATGCACAAATTGATAAAAGAACATATTTTGGAAACATTGGGTTGATTTAAAATAGAGGGAACAAATCCTGAGCCCTAGCATCACATGATCATAAAAATTTGACACTTGAGTGTCCACATAGGTGCATGCATGACCAGTTTTGCATAAAGTTTCCAAATCATCATTTTTTTGCATTTGTATCATGGAAATAATGTGGGGCATCCCTTTTTATCCTTGAACCAAACCAAACCCTGACATGTATCATGCCTAGCCATTCTACAAGTCTTGAGCCAAAATCCTGACTCACCATAAACCTTGACCCAGGGTGAGAATGTTAATCCTTACCCTCGGAAGCAAAAAAGAAGAGAAGGAAAATTTCCAATCAAAGGAAAAGAGAAGGAAAATTTCCAATCAAAGAGAAAGCAAAAAAAGGAGAGAAGGAAAATTTCCAATCAAAGGAAAAAAGGAAGCAAGGAAATTCCCAATCAAAGGGTGGAAGAAAGAAAAAAGAAAAGAAAGAAAATTCCCAGCCAAAGAATGGGAGAAAGTAAAAAAGAAGAAAGCTCCTGGTCAAAGAAACCAGAAGAAATGTGCAGAGAGGTCTTTGGACCAGACAATATCTGAACAATACAGAATTGTCACCAAATGAACAAAAGAAAGAAAAGGGAACCATGACCTAAAAGTGATCTTCTCCCTTTGATTACCAACCAAAATCCTGTGCGTCCGTGACTTGTTCGCCCCGCACTAAACAAAAACAGAAAAGGAAAAGGCCAACAAAAAATCAAAAGCCAAAAACACACAAAAGCCGAAAAACCCACTAAAAGAATCCATTCCCAAGGGAAGTCCTATTGATCCATGATCACGCATGTAATTTTTGATTTGATAGGAAATAATTTGCAAAGTCAAGTCATGACATATCTATGGTTCGGAATTAGGATGAAACACTTACCTGTGCGAGATTGATACACTTTGAGTGATTTTCTTCTATTTTTTTCGGACCCAGTGTTTCCTCTAAATGTTCATTTAGAAACGAAATGCTAACATCCAAAATCTCAGTTAAGGTTATGGGGGATTTCATCAGCAGACTCTCCTTCCCCGGTAAACGCATTGTTTTTCACTCAAAAAAAAAAAAAAAGCGTATGCTGCTCTAATCAGTTGGAATATTTATCTCTTTACTAAAGCATGTTTGCATTTTAGTGAAGAAAACACCGAGACTTTTTCAAGTCTCACAAGTTATCCAGAACTACGTAGGTCTGAGTTCCTCATTGGAGGATACGTAGGAGCAAGAGCCTCGCTTTTGTCGACCACACCGCCTTTTGTTGCCATGACCCAAGAGCTGGTAGCCCGCGGAGACACCTTACGGTTATCCGCACCTTGTCATTCAGTGACCCCAAGTGTGATTGACGAGCAGAGGCCAATGTGGTCATCTGCGCCCTTTCCGGAGATGTCAGCATTTTCCGATGGAGACTTTTCAAGTCTCACAAGTTATCCAGAACTACATAGGTCTGAGTTCCTCATTGGAGGATACGTAGGAGCAAGAGCCTTGCTTTTGTCGACCACACCGCTTTTGTTACCATGATCCAAGAGCTGGTAGTCCGCGGAGATACCTTACGGTTATCCGCACCCTTTTGTCATCCAGAGGCGGCGGGCCCGATGACAAGCAGAGACAAAATTTGGTCATTCTACACCCTTGTGTCATCCAGAGGCGGCGGGCCCGATGATACGCGGAGATACCTTACGGTTATTCGCACCCTTTTGTCATCCAGAGGCGGCGGGCCCGATGACAAGCAGAGACAAAATTTGGTCATTCTGCACCCTTGTGTCATCCAGAGGCGGCGGGCCCGATGATACGCGGAGATACCTTACGGTTATCCGCACCCTTTTGTCATCCAGAGGCGGCGGGCCCGATGATACGCGGAGATACCTTACGGTTATCCGCACTCTTGTGTCATCCAGAGGCGGCGGGCCCGATGATACGCGGAGATACCTTACGGTTATCCGCACCCTTTTGTCATCCAGAGGCGGCGGGCCCGATGATACGCGGAGATACCTTACGGTTATCCGCACCCTTGTGTCATCCAGAGGCGGCGGGCCCGATGATACGCGGAGATACCTTACGGTTATCCGCACCCTTTTGTCATCCAGAGGCGGCGGGCCCGATGACAAGCAGAGACAAAATTTGGTCATTCTGCACCCTTGTGTCATCCAGAGGCGGCGGGCCCGATGATACGCGGAGATACCTCACGGTTATTCGCACCCTTGTGTCATCCAGAGGCGGCGGGCCCGATGATACGCGGAGATACCTTACGGTTATCCGCACCCTTTTGTCATCCAGAGGCGGCGGGCCCGATGACAAGCAGAGACAAAATTTGGTCATTCTGCACCCTTGTATCATCCAGAGGCGGCGGGCCCGATGATACGCGGAGATACCGTACGGTTATCCGCATCCTTGTGTCATCCAGAGGCGGCGGGCCCGATGACAAGCAGAGACAAAATTTGGTCATTCTGCATCCTTGTATCATCCAGAGGCGGCGGGCCCGATGATACGCGGAGATACCTCACGGTTATCCGCACCCTTTTGTCATCCAGAGGCGGCGGGCCCGATGACAAGCAGAGACAAAATTTGGTCATTCTGCACCCTTGTATCATCCAGAGGCGGCGGGCCCGATGATACGCGGAGATACCTTACGGTTATCCACACCCTTTTGTCATCCAGAGGCGGCGGGCCCGATGACAAGCAGAGACAAAATTTGGTCATTCTGCACCCTTGTATCATCCAGAGGCGGCGGGCCCGATGATACGCGGAGATACCTTACGGTTATCCGCACCCTTTTGTCATCCAGAGGCGGCGGGCCTGATGACAAGCAGAGACAAAATTTGGTCATTCTGCACCCTTGTATCATCCAGAGGCGGCGGGCCCGATGACACGCGGAGATACCTTACGGTTATCCGCACCCTTGTGTCATCCAGAGGCGGCGGGCCCGATGATACGCGGAAATACCTGAGTGGTTATCCGTATAAACTTTCTTTTGCTATCTGTAAGACAGAATGCTTGATAGCATGCAGAGACTGACATAGTCTTCTGCGCCTTTTGTTCCTCCGGGAGCAACAAGTCATTTACATGCGGAAATTTTATGGTCACCCGCGACTCTCGTCAACCGAGAGGAGCGAAATTAGTGTCATACCCTAATTTTCGTCCGGGGACCTTTGCTTGATGACATGCGACCTTTCTTTGGTCCTTGTAAGGTGCTTGGCACCCATCATTAGGCAATTTGTGAAATTCCGGGAATGACAAGTCATGGTCACCCGCGACTCTCGTCAACCGAGAGGAGCGAAATTAGTGTCATACCCTAATTTTTGTCCGGGGACCTTTGCTTGATGACATGCGACCTTTCTTTGGTCCTTGTGAGGTGCTTGGCACCCATCATTAGGCAATTTGTGAAATTCCGGGAACGACAAGTCATGGTCACCCGCGACTCTCGTCAACTGAGAGGAGCGAAATTAGTGTCATACCCTAATTTTCGTCCGGGGACCTTTGCTTGATGACATGCGACCTTTCTTTGGTCCTTGTGAGGTGCTTGGCACCCATCATTAGGCAAATTGTGAAATTCCAGGAACGACAAGTCATGGTCACCCGCGACTCTCGTCAACCGAGAGGAGCAAAATTAGTGTCATACCCTAATTTTCGTCCGGGGACCTTTGCTTGATGACATGAGACCTTTCTTTGGTCCTTGTGAGGTGCTTGGCACCCATCATTAGGCAATTTGTGAGATTCCGGGAACAACAAGTCATTTGCATGTGGAGATTTTATGGTCACCCGCGACTCTCGTCAAATCGAGAGGAACGAAATTAGTGTCTTATCTTTACTTTCCTTTTATCTCCAATAAAAGACAAGTAAAGAGGGGCAACTGTCATACCCTAATTTCGTCCGGGGACCTTTGCTTGATGACATGCGACCTTTCTTTGGTCCTTGTGAGGTGCTTGGCATCCATCATTAGGCAATTTGTGAAATTCCAGGACATGCTGAAAAAAACCAAAAAAATATTGATGCACAATCTGTAAGTTTCCGTCACACACCGGAAATCAAATGGAAGCATCGTTGCATAATTAAGTGAGGTTCCGTAACATTTCGTAAGTCAAAAAGGGGATGATTATGTAATCCGCAAGGTTCCGTAACATTACGGAAAGAAAACAAGTATCGTTACGAAATTCATAAGTTTCCGTAACTTTACGAAAAAAGAATCACCAAAAAAAAAAGCAGAGGGGGGTGTACTTAGTAAAAATGGGGGTGCAAATAGCACCCAGGCCCACTTGGGCCCTCCAGAATATTCCTCCAGAAGGCTGTTGCTTCTGGAGGAAGCAACCTAGCTCGCCTGGGCGAGCTGGGCGGCAACCACCTCCCCTATTTTGCTATAAATAGGGGAGGAAGTGAAGAAGAAAAGGGTTCAGCCCCTTTGGCACTTCTCTCTCTTTCGAATTTGCTTGGAAAAATTGTTTCCGTGAAGAAAATCTAAGCCGAGGCGCTTCCGAAACGTTTCCATAATGTTTTCCATGAAGAATTTCGCAAAGGTTTCGACCGTTCTTCGACGTTCTTCATTCGTTCTTCATCGTTCTTCGATCTTCAACGGGTAAGTACCTCGAACCAAGCTTTTCGATTCATTCTATGCACCCATGGTGGTCCACATTGTGTTTTGTGTATTTCTATTCTTGTTTCATTTGCTTTTTTATACCCCTTCTTGACGTGCTTCAGCCATTTTACTTAAGTCATTTCTCGCTTAACTTAAAAATAAAATAAATTTTCACCGAACGTTTGAATTGTATTATCCGTTAACTTCGGTTAAAATGAATTCCGACCGTTCGGTCGTGCCGTAACCACGTTGGAAATCAAAAAGAGGTAAAAAATAATATAATAATCAAAAATCATCTTTTAGTAAAATAAAGCGGAAAATCAATCGGACGTTTTCTCTTTGGGATTTCTCATTCTTAATCGAATTGATTAATAACTAAAGTGAAACTAAAGGCTAAAATCAATTCGCCTAGTCAAGCTCGTCCATAAAAATAGGCTTTTGAAGTTTGTCATTTCAATTTCTCACTAAGTAAAATGGATCATTTTTAAGGTCCAACGCCTTAAAATGATCACCACTTAAGTAAAAAAGAATCACTTGACAAAACGCAAGAACTACGTAGGTCTGAGTTCCTCATTGAGGATACGTAGGAGCAAAAGCCCCGCTTTTTTCGACCACCCCAAGAGATCGTTAATGGTCCAATGCCTTAACGTTTCTCTCCTTTCAAAAACAAGAGGTCGTTAATGGTCCAACGCCTTAACGTTTCTCTCCTTTCAAAATCAAAAGACCGTTTAATGGTCCAACACCTTAAATGACCTTTTGTTCAAATAAAAACATATTTTACAAAAAAGACAAAAATAACTTAACCAAACACTTTGTTCCGAAAGAACTACGTAGGTCTGATTTCCTCATCGCAAATTGAGGAATACGTAGGAGCAAAGGGAAACACCCTTGTCGACCACAAAAAGAGAAAAATATAAAAAGGGTATAAAGGATATAAGGACATAAAAGGGAACTAAAAATCAAAAGTCATGTTTGCACATTCGATTAAAGGCTGCCGTCCCTTGGGACGGACGTATGGGGTGCTAACACCTTCCCCGTGCGTAAATACAACTCCCGAACCTTTCACTTAAAAGTTCGTAGATCGCGTCTTTTCCGGTTTTTCCGACGTTTTCCTCAAATAAACGTTGGTGGCGACTCCGCGCGTATTCCTTTCGTGGAACACGCATCCCGCGAGTCACGCGTCGCCCTCCCGCCAAAGGGTAGGTTGCGACAGTATGTTTACCTCTACTTTTCTAAACGTTTCCAAGATCTCATTCTCTGCCTCTTCCATTTTTTGTTGGAAACTGCTCTTGGAGGGAATGGAAGAGGGGGAATGTGCTGCTTCTGCAATTCAGAATTACCTGTGGAAGAAGATTCACCTGCACAGAAATTGTTAGGTAAATTTTTGTCATCACCTTTTTCTAGAATAGAGTGAAGTTTGGCAGGTTCATTTGCAGATGAGGACGGTGCTACGGGTTGAGGTCCTTGACATTGCTTTCCCGACCTCAATGAAATGGCACTGACATTTTTGGGATTTTGGACAGCTTGAGAAGGCAGCTTGTCAGAATTTTGGGACTGTTGTTGATTCAATTGGGTAGCCAATTGTCCCATCTGATTGGTTAAGCTCTGAATGGAGGCTCTGGTCTCTTGCTGAAACTGCATGTTCTGCATAGTCATTTGTCTCACAAGTTCTTCGAGGGAAGGTTGTGGAGGGGCCTCAACTGTTGGCTGTTTCTGGGGTTGTTGCTGTTGTTGGATTGGTGGAGGAATGTATGGTCTGCTTGGGCCAGCAACATTTTGGAAGGAAGGAGCAGACTGCTGTTGTTGTTGCTGAGGGCTGGACCATCTGAGGTTAGGGTGATTCCTCCATCCAGGGTTGTATCTGTTGCTGGAGAGGTCATAATTGTTCTGCTGTGGTTGATTTTGCTGCTGAGGTTGAGGAGGTCTATTGTAAATATTTGCAGCATAAGCTTCAGGCTGCTCAATTGCTCCAGGTTGCTGCATGGAAGTGCAAAGGTCTGTATGGTGGTCAGCAGAGGAGCACAAACCACAAACCCTTGCAACAGGTACAGATTTCTGATTCAAGGCCAGCTGGGTTACCAAGTTAACCAATGCATCCAGTTTGCCTTCAAGCTTCTTAGTTTCAGATGATGCAGATGGGTTTGTAGCTACCTCATGCACTCCTCTAATGACTATGGCATCATTTCTGGCGCTAAACTGCTGGGAGTTGGAAGCCATCTTCTCAATTAAATTTCTGGCTTCAGCAGGAGTCATGTCTCCAAGGGCTCCACCACTGGCAGCATCTATCATACTTCTCTCCATATTACTGAGTCCTTCATAAAAATATTGGAGAAGAAGCTGTTCTGAAATCTGATGGTGGGGGCAACTGGCACATAGTTTCTTAAATCTCTCCCAGTACTCATACAGGCTCTGTCCACTGAGTTGTCTAATACCTGAGATATCCTTCCTGATGGCTGTGGTCCTGGAAGCAGGGAAAATTTTTTCTAAGAATACTCTCTTAAGGTCATCCCAGCTCGTGATGGACCTTAGAGCAAGGTAATACAGCCAGTCCTTTGCCACTCCCTCTAATGAATGAGGAAAAGCCTTCAGAAATATGTGATCCTCTTGGACATCTGGGGGTTTCATGGTTGAGCAGACAATGTGAAATTCTTTCAAATGTTTGTGCGGGTCTTCACCTGCAAGGCCATGAAACTTTGGAAGCAAATGAATCAGTCCAATTTTAAGAACATATGGGACATCCTCATCAGGGTATTGGATGCACAAGCTTTCGTAGGTGAAATCAGGTGCAGCCATTTCCCTTAGAGTCCTCTCACGGGGTGGAGGTTGTGCCATGTTCTCAGAATGTGCAAAATCAGAATGCTCAGAATCAGAATGCTCAAAATTATAATGCTTAAGATCAGGATGTTCAAAATCACCAATAACAGAATGCACAGATTCACCAGTAATGGAATGCTCAGAATGATCAAAAGGTATAAAATGATGCCTAACTAATCTATGAAATGTCCTATCTATCTCAGGATCAAAGGGTTGTAAGTCAGATGGATTACCTCTAGTCATACACTACATTCAGCATGCACACAACTAGTTGCCTTATCATGTAAATAAAGGTGTAGGTTTGAACTACAGCTACCCTCAAATGATATCCAAATGACTTGAACTTTTGTGAGCAACCTTATAAAATGATGGGAAGATAGCACAAAAAATTTCAGACAAAAATTCAAAGTCTAACTATGAAAGCTAAAAATGGTAAGTTAAGAAAAATAAGTGAATAAAACTTGAAAAATAAAAAACTTTTGACAGAATCGCTTTTTTTGGACGATGGAGACCTCAGACGGCCTATGGCTAGCTTTGGTGGCGTAGGAAATTTTTTTCTACCCCAAATGCATATATAATAATTGCGATTCTGATAACCGGAGCAAAAGTTATGGCCATTTGAAGTTTTGACAAACACAAAATTTGCTAGTTTTTTGGAACTTTCAAATCTGACCAAACTAAAGGCTCTAGCTATTTTTCCCACAAAATATGGATTAAAAGAAGTTACCACAAAAAAATTCAGCCAAAAATAACAACCCTAGCTACTAAAACAAAACATCTCAAATAATTCAGCATGGGTGGTCGCTAAAATCCGTCTCTAATTGATTTCTACTACTACTCTGTTTTTGCCGCAAGCACACTCTTCACAGCAAAACACCCAAGACTGAAACAGGGGAAACGCTTAATGGGAAAACTGAAACAGAACACACATTAAACAAAATACCAGGACACTAAACAACATTAACACACATACTAACACAATACTAACAATTAAGCATAAAACACGAAAGGATTAAACACACAACACTAGCTAGCTATTATGAACCTTTGGACACTGCTCCCCGGCAACGGTGCCAAATTTGATCGAGTCCGTACCCAAATCAAATAAACATGAAAATGCAGTAACTAGGAAGTGATCCTAGGTCGTTTCCCAACGAGCAGTGACTAACCAACTGTTCATAATATACTTGCAGTAACAGTAACGATTGGGGGGGGGGGTTTGGTTGTTTGGTAATTAAAGAGCAGAACAAGTAAACTGGAATACGAAAGTACTAATATTAAAAATGGGTTGTTTCCTCTGATTCAGAAGCCATTCTCTTATCCTGTGTTATGGAAAATTCGTCCCTAACAGTCAACCACTTAATCCAACATTGTTTCAATTTACTAAGCGAAAATCAACTTAGGGTTTTCAATACGTGATTAGGCACCACATACACCAGTTAGCCCTTCGTCCATTAAGCATGAACGCAAGTTAGGCTCAGAGGCAATTAATCGAACACGAAGCGTGCACTGATTAATATTCACGAAATTGGGATAACTGGTGAAGGGAAAACTGCCAGGAACCCACATTACAAGCGAAACCTCAAAGAGAGTTGGGCTTCGTCATCAAAAGGAAACAACACCAGAAAATCTAGCCTTCCATGGATTCAAATAGAAAACGCGAATGAAACATGAAACAGAAACATAAATGAACAGAAACGTAAATGAAAGTAGAAGAAGAAGCACGAATGAACTCGTAATTAGAAGCAGAAAACGGAAATTTGCATTAAGAACGAAAATTGTAACAAGGGAACAGAAAAATGTGAAAACCTAAAACTAGAGCTCTGAATAATGAAAATAGCATAAATAGAATGCCTTGCACGAATCCCAAGGCTGCTATTTAAAAAGAGTCACTCAAAGTCACTGGGCCCTATTACAATACTCTGGCCCAAAACGAAATAAACACTGAACAACATAAAATAAAATTGCGAAATTTCCTAATTAGAAATTAACTAAGGTAAGCGCTGCTTAATTTGCCCTCTTCAAGTCCATAACCAAAATCCGGATTAAGCCCAATGTTTCATTAATTCCTGAAATTAGATTAAAAACATCAAATTAGCTAAATGAGCCCAAATAATAAAACTGCCTGATTAATTCACAATTAAGACCAATCAGTAATTAAAATGGTGCAAAAAGGGTTTAGAAAATAGAAGAAAATGATGGCACATCACTAACATATTCCAGAGGACTACTAAGCTGGAGGAGACCTTGACTCTGTTTATGCAGGTAACAATGTCAAATCATAAAAGCATTGAGTCAACACTGAAGAACCTTGGGGTCAAGATAGGACAACTGGCCAAGCAGATAGCTGACAAGTCATCCAACAGTTTTGTGGCAAATACAGAACAGAATCCCAAGGAGGAATGCAAAGTTGTGATGACAAGGAGTAAGAGGTTTTTGGAAGCTGAGGACGAAGAAAGTGTAGTGCACAAGGAGAAAGCGGTTGAAAAGAAAGGTACTGAAGTTAAGAAAAATGATGTGAGAGGTGAAGGCAATAGGGAAAAAGGGAAACAAATAATGGTCCAGAATAAAGAATTGAAGGACCAAAAAAATGAAAAAGAAGTAGAAAAAGAAATAAAAAATGAAAAAGAAAAAAAAATAAAAATGCAAAGAAGAGTAGAAGTGAAAAAGTTGTGGATGAAGGTGTGGAAGTACCATATCCTGTGGTACCTTCCAAGAAGGAAAAAGATCGTCATCTGGCGAGATTTTTAGATATTTTTAGGAAACTGGAAATAACCATGCCCTTCGGAGAAGCTTTGTAGCAGATGCCAGTCTACTCCAAATTCTTGAAGGATATGTTAACAAGGAAACATAAGTATATTCACCAGGAAAACATCATAGTAGAAGGAAATTGCAGTTCAGTGATTCAAAAGATCCTTCCACCCAAGCATAAAGATCCTGGGAGTGTAACTATTCCTTGTTCAATTGGAGAAGTCATTGTGGGAAAAACACTTATTGACCTGGGAGCCAGCATTAATCTAATGCCACTCTCCATGTGCAGAAGATTGGGAGAGTTGGAGATAATGCCCACTAGAATGACTTTACAACTAGTTGACCGCTCCATTACCAGGCCATATGGTGTAATTGAAGATGTGTTGGTCAAATTGAAACATTTTATCTTCCTGGCAGATTTTGTGGTAATTGACATCTACGAAGATACTGACATTCCTGTAATATTGGGAAGGCCATTCATGTTGACCGCAAGCTGCATAGTTGATATGGGTAGGAGGAAGCTGGAGTTGGATTTTAAAGATCAGATAATTGATTTTGATTTATTTGTTGAAGACAAGCCTGCTACAGAACAAAATGTTTGCTTACAGGTAATGGAAGGAGGTCAAGAGGTTTGACGGTAAGAACCGAAACATTAGATCACCCAGTGAGGTAAATGCATAAAGCTAATGACGTTAAAGAAGCGCTTCCTGGGAGGCAACCCAGTTTTAATTTCTGCTATCTTTGTTTTTCATGCATATATCATGTGGAACTTGCTTTTTAATCTGTACATTGGAGTATATCAGCTTATCCTTGAATGTTAGATATAAGGGTTTCAATTTGTTGAGGAAGGGAATGAAAAATAACTTAGAAAAAATTTTCTGAAAAACATTCCTTTCGCTAAGCCCAAGCCTTGCGCTAAGCGCATCTTTGTTCATGCGCTAAGCCGCGAGTCTCAAGCGCTTAGCGCCCAACCCTTGCATCTAAGGTTGATTTGGTCCGCTAAGCTGGCCAAGGCTGAGCTAAGCCAACTTCAATTCGATCTAAATTCGGCTAAGCTGCAGCCTGATCGCTAAGCCCATCATACACTTTGGCTAAGCGCAAGTCGTTTCTGCCAAGCTCAGTTCTTTGCGGCCAGAACTGGGATTCATGAAGCTAAGCGCCAGTCATGGCGACTAAGCTGAATTCCTTGCGGAAATGTGAGCACTAAGCGAGTCCTTATCAACTAAGCACATACTTCTCTGTACTCAAGATGCATCATTTTAGCTAAGCCGACCCACAGCCCGGCTTAGAGAGAGTTGCAGCTTTTCTGATCTGCAGACCTCGCTGAGCGGTCTTATCCATGCACTAAGCCAAGCCTGTGTGCTCAAAAAATTTGATTTTGAATTTCAAACGTTGGCTAAGCGCGCGGATCTGCAAAGTGAGCCTCATTGAGAAACCAAACATCTCTCTGGCTCACTTAGCGCAGCGGTCTACTAAGCGAGAGTGTCGAAAACTGCTTAAGTGATTGTAATGGCAATTACACTCACAATTGCCAGATTTTGCAAACTTCGTCTCTACATTCTCTCTCTCCAAAATTTCACACATTTTGCATCTATGCTTTCTTTTTGCATTATCAACTTTCAAGCAATAACCATTCACCATCCAAGTAAGTTCCTTGTTTCCTTTTCTCTTTTTCTTGTCTAAACTTTAGGGTAGAAGACTTCACTTGTAGTTTTAGATTTTTAGGGTTTTAATGTGTTGTTAGAATTAGTTTAAGATTAGGATTATATATACATGTATATTGTATTGAGTATGTTTCACACATTGCATGTTTGATATGCCTTTTAGAGGCTTGAAAAGTGCAAGAAAACGAACTGTGTTTTCTGCGTTTTTTGGAAAACCCGATGAACTCACTAAGCGAGCATGTTGCGCTAAGCGAGTTCATCAGTACTAATTGAATATATATGTTCTCTGAAGAACTCGCTAAGCGCGCCTGCTGCGCTAAGCGAGTTCATCTCTTGAGGATGAGCACTCATCCTCTTGCTGAACTACCTGTGGCTAAAAGAGCTTGAATCGCTAAGCCCAGGTAACTTAGACAATTTTTTTGTTGATAGTCGTACGCTAAGCCGAGCTTTCCTAGGCCAAGCGTGATTCGTTGCGGCATCCGCTGAGCTAAGCGAGCCTCGCTCACTAAGCTCCCAATACTTAGTGAAATTTTTGAATTGTTGGTGCCGCTAAGCGCAGCCTTTGAGGAGCATAGCGCATATCCTTGCATCAGACCTTAGGCTTAGCGGGTACTTTCCTGCTAAGCCAATTTTGCAGAAGCTAAATTTCTACAATTTTCGCTAAGCGGCCCTACATGTCACTAAGCGGTAGTGTTTTTTTTGTGAAGGCCAGCTAAGCGGACCATGTCTCGCTAAGCCGTCTGTACCTTTTTCAGTTTTATTTTTCAGTTGTTGAATTTGAATAACTTGTGTCCTGATTAATTGTTTGGTTTCTTTATTTGCAGATGGCTTCTAGGAAACATAAAAGTATTGGTTCAAGACCCACAACACAGTATGATACAAGGAGATTTCACTCCTTTGGGCCCTGGAATCGATACATGGATAACGTTTTAGGAAGACACATCTTACCAGAGAGGAAGGTGAAAATATACCACACTAAGCTGGACAAGTTTAAGGCTGAATTGGATAGGCGTAACTTCCATAAACGCCACACCAATTTAGTTGACAACAACATAGACTCAGCTTTGGTGAAGGAGTTTTATGCCAACCTTTACAGCTCTGAAGACCCTTCACCAAAGCAAGTCAGGGTCAGAGGCCACCTGGTGAGAATTGATGCAGACAACCTTAACACATTCTTGGAGACGCCTGTGATATTAGCTGAGGGGGAGACTTTACCAGCATATTCCAGATACTGTAGTTTTCCCATAGATTATAAAGAGATTGAGGTTGCCTTATGTATACCAGGCCGAGGGTTTGTTTTGAACTCTGAGGGCCATCCTAGGAAGATTCTCAGGAAAGATTTGATGACTCTTCCTCAGGTGTAGAGTGTTCTCTCGTATTCCAACCTGGCTCCTACTTCACACACCTCAGGCCTAACAGTAGATAGAGCTAGGCTAAACTTTGGCCTAGTCTCTCAGATGGACATGAATGTGGGAGCCCTTATCTCTGGCCAGATAACATCTATAGCCCAGTCTAACTCTTCTAGACTTGGGTTCCCTGCTCTGATCATCGCCCTGTGTAAGGCCAGAGGGGTTAATTCTGACAGCTTGGTTTTTGAGCACCTAAGCTCGGTCATCAACTTGGCCTATATTAGGAAAAACTGTTGGAATCCTGATGATCTAACAGTTTCTATTAGAGGGGCCAGGCGGGCAAGGACGAGGCTAGCTGAGCCTCCTTCCACATCTACAGCTCCTGTTCCAGCACGTACCTCAGCATCTCCTTCTGTCCTAGCTTCTGCAGATTTTCAGTATCTTAAAACCATGCATCAGAGCATCCATTAGGAGCAGATTATTCTATTACAGAGCTTACAGGTGGTGGCACCTCCAGGATCTATTCCTTCAATGGAGCAGTTCGCTGAGTTGGTAGCCTGGCCCGGGACTCAGTCTTCTCTTCGCAAGGAAGATGAAGGTCCCACAGCCCAGGTACCATAGCATGTGGAGGATGATTCATCCGAGGCCACCATTCCAGAGCCTTTTGTTAGGGGGATGGAGGCAGAGGAGACACAGGAAGCTGCGGCCACACTTGAGAGATCTCTTGAGGCAGCTTCTGAGCTCCCAGCACAAGGGGAGGACATACCCTCACCTCAGCTTGCAGCAGACCCTTCCACTCCTGTCTTGGAATTATCAGAGGATCAAACTGCTCTAGTCCTGACAATGAACACTTCTCCTCCAACTACTCCAGTATTGCATCTGACAGATGAGGAGGATGTTCAGATACAGGACACCCAGGACCAGTCACAGGAATTTTGATTCCTGATGACACTTTTTGCTTTTTGGTTTATTATTATTTTAATTATGGTTTTAGTACAGTATCTCTTTTATGTTTATATACACTGCTAGTTTTATTTTTGGGTAGTTGGTTTGCTTATTCTGAAGCATATGGAACAGTTTGGCTTGATTTTGATGACATGGCAGTGAAGCACTTTTATTGATTTGTGAAAATGGTTGTATGCTTTTATTTTGAATTGAATGGATGATTGTGATGGAGTTTGTGTTCCTTTTCATGAGTTTGAACAAGTGTGTATGTTAGACAAAGAAAGAACAAGAATGTGAACTTGCAATTAGAATTGTTAGTCAGTAGACAGATTGATTGAGAAAGAAAAGCTTGAACCAAAATCGGTGAGAGTGTGATCTTACACTATGATTGAACGACTAGCTGTGAATAATAATCTTTGCATGAATCTCTGAATTTTGGAATGAAATGTATAAATGAGGACATGATGAAGGCCATGATTGTGCATATACAAGCCTTTTGACCAAAAAGCTTACCTTGAATGATAATTGTATCCTTTGCACCCTTTATGAGTTGAATGATATTGTCAAAAATTTGAACCCTGAACTTAAATAATTATCTCCAGATACCTTGTTTAGATTTTAGGAGAGCATATGGTTCAAGGCAAATTTACCCCAAATTTGGGGGAGTGGAACTAATTGGGATGCAAAGAAAGAGATAAAGCATCAGCACACACAACACATAAGTTGTGTGTTAAGAAAAAAAGAAAAGAGAAGAAGGAAGAAAAAAAAAAGGAAATGTGTGTTGATGTAACAAGGTCAAAAGCAAATGAAAGTGAAAAGCTAGTGACCAAGCTAAGCGCATGAAAAAGATCACTTAGATAAGTCTAGGATTTATGCTCTCTTAGAATCTAAGCCTTTGAATCCTAGAAAAACCAATGAATTTTTGTAGCCAAGCCTCACTACAAGCCTGGGAAAGTCCTTCTGATTCTGTTTATACATTCTTTACTTTATGGCATGAGATGAAGTGCAAAGATTGGACCTCTTGCTAGTTGTTATTAATGAATATCTTAAACACTTGTGCTTGAGTGAAACAGTAGCCGTGAGATTGTGGTTTAAGCTACTTTCCTTAATATTTGTCTTATGATTAACTTCATCTAATGGTACAACTTACATTTTATTCTTCTCTTTGAATAGTTGCATATTTTGTGAAAGACAAGTGATGAGTACATAATGCTTCATTTTTCTTTTCATGCAATCAGTAATTTTTGCTGCATACACCTTTGTACAAGATCACTGCATGTTATTATCATTTGAGGACAAGTGAGCTGTTCTCTTTTTGATTGAGGACAAGCAAAACTGTAAATTTGGGGGAGTTGTTAGTCGATGAATACTACTAACTTTTGTGTATAAAACTTGTGTAAATTGTATCAAACTTCCCCAGTTTATGGTTATTTTTTAGTTTTATAAGTACTTTTTGTTAAGTATAGGCAATAAATACTTAGTACTTTCGTTTTGTGTGTTTAATAATCATTTTCTCTCAATTTCAGGTTAATTAGGCAACTTTGAAAAGTGTTGTTTTTCACCTTCTCGCTAAGCCAATCTACTGGCTTAGCGAGCGTCCGCTAAGCGCAACACTGATTGGCTAAGCGCGAAGAAGAATTTGGAAGAAGATGAACTGTACAGGTTCACTGAGCGTACCACTTCATCTCACTAAGCGCACCGCTTCAGTCCATCCGTTAAGCGAGAAAAGCACGCGCTAAGCCGAAATTCACTAATGTGCGCTAAGCGGTTCAGAATTGCGCTAAGCGCACGAGCACGAACAAGGCCACCTATTTAAGCCTGAAATCAGATTTTGTGAAGGGAGTTTGGGCTGAGAGCTGAAGCTTTGCATGTCTAGTGATTCTAGAGAGAGAAAGGTCTAAGTTCCAAAGAGTTTTGAGAGATTTTGCTGTGTGAAGATCTGCAAAGACCAAAGCTTGAAGAGGAAGCCGTCTAAGAGCTTGAGATGAGTTTGTGAGTGGTTGTGAGATCCTAGAGGTGAAGGAGACATCCTCACCACTTGTATTTTTTCAATCTTTCATCTTGTTCTTCTCTTTGTTGTAAAGGAGGCTTCCTAGTTATGGAAAGCTAAAATCCTCTGTTGGATCTTCTTTGTAGGTACTTGATGTAAATATCTTTTCATCTATTTAATGATGTTTTGTGTGTCCTCTGTGCTATCAGCTTTTCATTCTAGTATGCCTTTACCTTGATCATGTAGATGCATGCTTTGTTATGGTCATTCAACAGTGGAAACTGGTCTGATTTTGATGACCTTGATAGGACAAGGCTAAGTTGTCATACTATCACGAGGAATCGGGGTGCGATAATTTAGTTGTAATATGTTTGTCTTAATGCGGTCCTGGTTGAGTTTAGTCCAACAAGAGGAATCTGAGGACGATGCTTGATCAGGATTAGGCTAAACTATCATGAGGAATCGGGGTTTAGCATCTCAGGAGACACCATAGGAATACATGAGCATTGTTAGATAGAAAATATCCTTTTAGCATCAGGCACCTATTAGGAAGACCAACGTGTTTTCTACTTGTTTTTACACATCTTTTCTCTCGCGTGATTTTCCTTTTTGCATAGATAGTTTACATACCTGTTCATATTCACACTTAGATTTTCACACCAGACACCTATTCACTGAAATAGCTTACCAAGTAACACAAGTTCCCTGAGAGTTCAATACTTGGTTCTTACCATTTTATACTACTTGTGCAATCCGATGCACTAGCCGGAAGCGAACATGGCCAACCACCTTATGAGCTATTGGACTAAGAAGCACTCCAAATTGAGTGAAACACCACAGAGAGAATAGCCACAAAAATTGAAGACTTTTTTTGTAATTTTGTAATTGGCAATTTTCTTTGCTTTCAAATTTTGTAACAAAAAGGCCTTTCATTGGAAGTAAGTTGGGAGCCTCCTATAGGTCACCCTACTTCCATTTGTGTGTAATAATTTTAGGCAATTTTCCCTTAGGATAGTGAGTGTTTTGCTGGGAACCTTAAATGAGGTCATCCAAACTGATGCAATCCTATCCCGCAAGGGCATTGGGTAGAAGACTCCAAGTAGATTGGGCTAGAGATCCAAGGGAAGGCCCTAAGGTTCTCATGAGCCTTAGGGTAGATTTCGAGCCCATGGGCTAAGCATGACCCGCTTATCTTTGTAAATATTAGAATAGGTTTTTTCTTCGTTTGGGCCTTGTATTTTGGCCATTCTAATAGTATAGGGTTTTAGCCTTGTATTTCGGGGCATTTTGAGTAGTCTTTGTAGTAAGGACTTTTTTTTGTATTTTCATGTTTTTTTTGTCATGGGGGTGAGCTTAGCTATTATAGGGGTGTGTAGCTAAGCTCTAGCTTCTCATCTCAAGGAGGTGAGCTTAGCTATTAGAGAGGTATGTGTAGCTAAGCTCTAGCTTCTTTAGGAATCTTCTTAAAGAAGCTTCTCAAGGAGGTGAGCTTAGTTATGAGAGGGGTGTGTGTAGCTAAGCTCTAGCTTCTCAAGGAAGTTTTCTCAAAGAAGCTTCTCAAGGAAGTTTTCTCAAGAAAGCTTCTCAAGGAAGCTACCTAGTCTATAAATAGAAGCATGTGTAACACTTGTGGTAACTTTGATGAATGAGAGTCTTGTGAGACACAACTCAAAGTTCAACTTCTCTCCCTTTTTCTTCCTTCAATTTCGTGCTCCCCCCTCTCTCTTTCTCTCCCTCTTTCTTTTCCTCCATTGAAGCATCCTTCCAAGCTTCTTATCCAAGGCTCATCTTGGTGGTGAAGCTCTTTTTTCCATGGCTTATTCCTTAATGGATGGCGCCTCCTCTCACCTCTTCTCCTTTGTCTTCCGCTGCATCTCCATGGTGAAAAATCACCATTGAAGGACCTCATTGAAGCTCAAAGATCCAGCCTCCATAGAAGCTCCACAAGCAAGCTTCCATCAAGTGGTAATCAGAGCACAAGAGCTTCAAGTAGGTGCTCCTTAAACCTCCATTAATTTTTTTTCTTTACCTTCTCTTCCATTGTTGTTTCTTCATTTTTCTCCATGTATCTCCTCACATGTCTTGTTCTAAATGTTGTTAACATGATTCTTTAGAGTTTCCACCGATTAAACTTGCTATAGAAGTTAGATTTGATTTTCTATGGTTCAAATTTCTTGTTCTTGTTCTTGAACCATGAATTGTGTTGAGTTTAGGTTCCTTTGAGTTTTGTCTTGTTATTTTTTGTGGCTGAAACCTAAACCATAAAATTCTTAAAAAAACATTAAAGTAGAAGAAAACCTCAAAAATCTAGAGTGACTTGTTCACCTATTGTAGTTTTGTCATAGAAGTCATGTCTAGTCATGAAACTTGTCACATAAGATTTCTTATGTTGTGCTGAATTTTATTTTTCTTGTTTCTTTGTCTAACTCATTTGTTCATGAGTGTATGAAATTATTTTAGCCTATTAGTTGATTTGAGTCAAATCTTTCATGTTAATTAGTCCTTAACATGTTCATGCAAAATTCTTAGAGAGTATTTGATTGTGAACCTTTTCTTGAACTTTTAGGTTTCCTTATGATTGTGTCTATTGTGAATTTGAGTTTTGGTGATTGAATTGCTGGCTGAAATGTTGATCCTAAGTGAATATTGAACTCCTAAAACTGTGGTAAACAATCCTAGTGAGTTCAACATACATAGGAAGGTTGAAAGTAAGCCCAAGGCAATCAATATACCATGCTTAAAGAAACAAATCGCTGGTGCTGGCAGCTTGGACATACAAACTTGTAAAAATTACTGAGAATTGGTTACTTCGAATTTTGAGCTGAAAATTTTACTGAATTTTATAGACATCTGGAAAAAAGTTATAAAAAAAGAAACAAGTGATTTGGATAAAAGGAAAAAATACGAAAAATCACACAATTTGGCAGGAAAATCAGTATCCAGAAAAAAAAAGGTGAAAGGGAAGTGTGCTTGTTGTTTTGGCTCAAAATTTATTCTATAATTGGAAATTTCAATTGAAAATTAGTGAGAAGACAAGTGCCAAAGCTAGAGGTTTGTTGAGTCTTTTTTTCAGTTTTTTTTACTCTACTCTAGAGCCATTCTAAGTTTCTCTTTGAGTCCTAGCTTGCTTCTATGTCCTTTTCATTGCTTTAATTGTTGAATAATCCTTGAAAAATTGTCTTGTTAAAACTCCATTGGTTTACCTTTCATTTCATTTTTTTTTTTTGGTCTTTGGTTATTTCTTGTCTCTTTGTTTCCTTGTTTGTGGGTTGTCATATAGGGAATTGGAAGGAGGATTGGTGCCATCCCTTGAAGAATTTGAGTCAAGAAGCAAAGTCCTTACTACAAAGACTACTCAAAATGCCCCGAAATACAAGGCTAAAACCCTATACTATTAGAATGGCCAAAATACAAGGCCCAAACGAAGAAAAAACCTATTCTAATATTTACAAAGATAAGCGGGTCATGCTTAGCCCATGGGCTCGAAATCTACCCTAAGGCTCATGAGAACCTTAGGGCCTTCCCTTGGATCTCTAGCCCAATCTACTTGGAGTCTTCTACCCAATGCCCTTGCGGGATAGGATTGCATCACAAACACTCTTAGGATCCGCCTAGTTTACATTTCTTACACTTTAATTTCTTGCTTACTTTCATAGCTTATTTCATTTACCTTCCCTTGTCAAACCGCCTAGATAGCTTGCCTTTTACCAATTAGTTTTTACCTTATCTTTCACACCTCTTTTAGTGTTTATTTTGGCTAGTTTCAACCATAGTTTCTTTTACCTTTTGTTTTCAAACCTCCAACAAGAAAGAACAACAACTTAGGAACTAACATGAGTCTTCATTCTTCATCTAATGTTAATGGTGAGGGTTCTACTCCTAAGGACCCCTTGTATAAGATATTAGATGAGTTGAGATCCCTTAAATTGTGGAAAGAAACACAAGAGAGAAAAGAAAAAGGAAAAAAAGAGTGGAAGAAATAAGTCAAGATGAAAGAGAGAAAATAAGAGAGGAAGAAAGAAGAAAAATAATGAAAGAAATGAAAAGAGAAAAACATGCCTCCTATAGTAGTCATAACTCTTGCATGAGCCTAAGTGAAGAACTTCGTGACTATTATGAAGGAAGGCATAGGTCACATCTTAGACCTCACTCCCATAGGAGAGAAAATGAAAGAAAGCCTCAAGAGGATAACATTAACCTCCCATACTTCCATGGGAAGGACAATGTAGAGGCTTACTTAGATTGGGAAATAAGGGTAGAGCAAAAACTTAAAAGAAAGTCTACTTTAAAATCTTATGGCTCTCATTCTTATCCAAATAAAGACCAAGGTCTAGGCATCTTAGGGGCGGCACCTTCTAAGCCCAAAGATGATAAGGGAAAGACAATAGAAAAGAAATCCCCTAAGGCTAGTAGGCAAGAAAAGACTAGCTCTATAAAGTGCTTTAAATGTCTTGGAAGAGGACACATTACTTCTCAATGCCCCACCAAGAAAACCATGATTATGAGGAGCCAAGACATTTATAGTAGCAAAGATGAGGCTATTAATCCAGCTTTCTCTAGTGAAAGTGAAGAAGCAAAAGGGAAAGAATCTAGTGAAGAAATCTACCCCCAAGAAAAAGGACAACCTTTAATGGTTAAGGAGGAGTGTAAGGAGGTAAGTGTCTCCTCCAAGAGGTTAGCTAAGAAGGAAAGACATTTTGAAATAAAGGCAAATATTAAAGAAATTTCCCCTCTTAGACAACCTCTACATTTTCTCCTTTGTAAAAAGACACTTGTTAGCATTGTCACACCTCTTGGGCTTGAGTCTATTCCTCAAGTAAAGGAGTTGTTGGATGAGGGTTTGGTTCGCAAGAGCTTAAATCCTTGTGCTTTGTTGGTGCCCAAAATAGGTATTATTAGGAACCAAATCCCAAAAATAGGTGGTATGATGAATGTTTTGAGTGGTGCAACCCTTTTTTGTAAAATCACTCGTGCACCCAACATCTTCATGATTTGTGTACATAGGGACTCATTAGGTAGGTTTGTTCTTATTTTTAGTTTCAATACAAACTTAGGTACTCATATGGGACACATTAGGTTTGTCATACTTTTTGGTAGGAATAATCAACATGAAAATACAGAAAAAGGTATGTTTTATTGCATTACTTTTCTTAATTTTTTAAATAATGATCAAGGGGTTCCCGTAAACCCTAAGAGAATAAAGGTCATTCCTGAGTGACCCACTCCACCAAGTATAAGGAAAATTTGGGGCTTCCATGACTTAACAAACTGTTACAAAAGGTTTGTCCCATATTTTTCTATACTTGTAGCACCACCCATTGAGTTGGTGAGGAGCCATGTTCCTTCATGGGAAGATGCCCAGGAAATGGGTTTTCAGACCTTGCCTTACTTCAAACCAAACACCACTAATATATATGTTTTTGTTCTTTTTACAAGTGTTGAGGAAAAAAACCCAGAGTTTCAAGAACCTCAAGATTTGAGGTCAACTCCTTTTCAAGGGGGAGGGAATGATGCAATCCTACCCCGCAAGGGCATTGGATAGAAGACTCCAAGTAGATTGCGCCAGAGATGCAAGAAAAGGCCCTAGGGTTCTCATAAGCCTTAGGGTAGATTTCGGGCCCATGGGCTAAGTATGAGCCACTTATCTTTGTACATATTAGATTAAGGTTTCATTATTTTTGGGCCTTGTACTTAGGGATCTATAATGTAGGTAGGGTACCCTAGAAATGTAGGATTTTTCAGCCCTTGTATTTTAGGGCACCTAGACTAGTTTTTGTATTAGGGGTAGTTTTGTAATTTCACATGCATTAAGTGAATATTTGATGTGTGTGTTGAGAAATAAATTTAATTGAATTGGGAGAAGCCCAATCCAATTAAATTTTAGAGGGGGAGGTGAGCATTTGCTTGTTACACCACATTGCCACATCATATAGTCACACTTTATGCATGTCCTTCATGCTTTACATGCTTCATGACACCTAAGCACACTTAGTGGAGAATCTTGGACTTGATCTTGGATTAGTGGGCTGAACCATAACTAAAATTCACTAATCATAATTAGTGAAATTTTGGCTCCACAAATTCAATTTCAAATTCAAGTGAAATTTGAATAGAAATTCAAATTTCCCTCCAATTTTGTGTGACACTTAGGCTATAAATAGAGGTCATGTGTGTGTATTTTTTAACTTTGATCATTTGAGAATTACACTTCAAAGTTAAGACCTCATTTGAGGCACAAAATTTCGTACTCCTTCTCTCCCTCTCCCTCTCCCTCCACTCATCTTCTCTTACCTTCAAGCTCTTATCCATGACTTCCTATGGTGGTGAGCTTCTTCTTGACTCATCTTCTCCTTGAAGTGGCATCTCCAATCATCTTTCTTCCTTCTTCATTCCAAGACCTACAAGCTCCACATGGAGCTACATGAAACAATGACATCAATCACCTACTACAAATTGGAGATGCAAGAGGGTTTTTAGGTATGTTAGGTTCTATTGATTGCATGCATTGGGAGTGAAAAAATTATCCAGTTACATGGCAGGGCCAATTTTGTAGAGGTGATCATTGCAAATCCACAATAATACTTTAAGTAGTTGCTTCACAAGACTTGTGAATTTGACATGCATATTTTGGAGTTACAGGTTTAAACAATGACATCAATGTGTTAAACCAATCGCCTGTGTTTGATGATGTTTTACAAGGTCAAGCTCCTCCAGTACAATTTACAATTAACGAAACTCCATATAATATGGGATACTATCTTGCAGATGGTATTTATCCTAATTGAGCAACATTTGTGAAGACCATTTCAACACAAGGTCCCAAAAGAAAATTATTTGTAAAATGTCAAGAAGCAGCCAAAAAGGATGTGGAATAAGCATTTGGTGTGCTTAAATCTTGATTCACAATTATATGTGATCCATCACATGTCTGGAACATGAATACAATGAAGGATATAATGTTGACATGCATTATATTGCATAACATGATTGTCGAAGACGAACGAGATACATTCAGTGGTAATGTCGATGTTGATGATGATAACGTATATAGCGACATTTCAAATGTTGAAGTATCTCGTGATGTTCCTCTTAATTTTGCTACATACTTGCAAACAAGACGCGTTATGCATATAAGAGAAATTTATCAACAGCTCCAAATAAACTTGGTGGAACATATTTAGGAATGTTACATTTACAACAATAATGAAATTTAATTTTTCTTTGTCATTAATGTGTGCATTTTTTTTTTACCATATTTATGTATTTTTCATTTGTTTAACATTTAGTCACAAATAAAAATTAAATTTATGCTAATTTTTCTATTTCTTAATATTTATAATTTTTTTACTTACATGTTTTATTAATTAAATTTAATTACATAATTAATTATATTTAATTTAACAAAAAATTTAAATAAAATATTTTTTAAAAAAAATTCTTGTGAAATCTATTAAAAATTATCTAAGATTTCAAGATGAAATTTATCACTAAAAAAAATTTAAAAAAATCTTTTATCTTATATAACATTATGAGATAAAAAAAATATCTAAAATTCTAATTTACAATCTACCATTAAAATACTCTAATCATTAAAATACTCTAATGAGAATCTGAATGAGAATGTGAAAAACAGTCACAACTAAAATCACCTTATCTCGACGCCTAACCCAAGTGGTCGACCTTTCAACCCTAGGCTATGCAAATTCAATGCAACCAAGAAACCTGACAACTACTCAACACACTTCAGCCGCACCCTAACCCTAGTCCTAACCCATCCTTTAACACGTACATAATTAAATAATCTCTGCCCAATGCCACGTGTCACACTACCGTACTTCTCTTGCAGCCGCTTCCCTTGGACTCCAACAACTTGCTGGTTTCACTGCCTCTCCGTACTACCATGCCTACGTGGAGACAAATTATTGCATCTTTTCAGTATTGTATTTGTAGTACCACAACACAACCGCAGCATTAAAGTGTAAAGAGATAAATAATATAAGATTGGTATGAGTGAGGAGTAGACATGTAGAATATCATGCATGAAAAAATTATCAAGTTTAATTTTTATAGACTATCACAATAAAAATTATATATTATTAAATATTAATTAATTAAAAATTATTGTTGAAATAATTTTTAAGATAATCATTATAAAAATTTATTATATTAATTGTTTATAATTATAAAATATATATATATATATTATCAATGCATATAGTATTTATCTATTTATTTAATTTAATTATTGTTATTGATATTTTTACTGATCTTTTATGGTACCAATATAATAGTATAATAACTAATGAACGGTAATTTATTGACACTTTTTCGGTATTTTCTCTAATAAAAAGCTAAAGACCAATCTCTTTACACATTAAACTCTATTTAAAATATTTCTATCTCTCAACAAATGCTTTTTATAAACACAAGCCTGAAAATTGAACTCCCAAATATGATACTTGGTTAAACCTAAAGTTTAATAAATTGGTATTAATAAGGTTTTCATAATACTTCCTTCAATCTAAAATAATAGACCTTTAATATTCAATATAATTTATTGATTTAAAAAAAATAATGAATTAAAATATTGTTACTTGTTTTTTTAAATAAAAAAGTTATAGACTACAAATATACTTAACAAAAAATGATGTTGTTTAAATTGAATATTATAGTATAGTGATATTATTATAATATAAAAATTAAATACAATTTTTCAATACAGAATCCTAATTGATTATTATTAATTTTTAATTTAAGTAAACAAAATAAATAGTAGTAGACAGTAGTATTAATTTATAATTAGATATATTTTTTGAGCACGTGTTGGTACAATTTTCACGGATTAAGAAAAACGAAAGGAGGAGGAGGCCCCCACTTGTCAGCGGCCGCCACGCCTCCGACAACCTTCATCTAGACCTTATTCTCACGTGGACCCACATTTGTTTCTTCCTTTACAACCATATCCACTTTCTCTCTTCCGCGAAATGAAATAAATTAAAAAGAACCGAATACCGAATTACTACTATTTGCTAAGGCCTACACAGGAGAGAGCATATAGAGATGTAAGAAAAGTCCAAAATTTAGAATGAACACAAAGTGAAATAAAAATTATTTTATTTTTAAGAGTTATTTTTTTAATACTTAAATATGTTTTTTTATATATGTAAAATCGGAGTGGTTCCAAAAAATTAACATGGTATATAGGTACTGATTTTCACGTTTTTTCACATGGTTCATACATTCATTTATATAATCAAAACGTGAAGACCCCATAATCTAGGAAGTGATTCCTAGAAAATTGAAATATGGTAAGCACACCTCATGGTTGCCTAGCTGAATTATGACGATATTAGCTCAAATTAGTTAAAAGTGAAGAGGTCAAGTACAAACATGAATAAACACAATTTAGGATTAATTAACTAGTCTAGTTTTTTCAAGTATAAATAACAGTTTATAAATGTTTGTATGAACCTTCAACAACAAAAAAACAATATATGCAATTATATTTCTAATTGTCTTTCCGTTTCCTTATCGATTTTATTGCTTTTCTTCTAAATTTAGCTTGTGTTTTGTCTCTTTAATATTTAATTAAGAATCACCCCAAATCTAGTGTTTTCTGTAGTAACTTGAGAGTCCACACTCAAGTCAAGATGCGGATTTTCCCTCTTGACAACTAAATCCTTGAGTCACTTTTCAAATTTTAGAATTGTGTTAGAGCAATTATAGCTAAATTCATTTTAGTTAAGCATTAAGATTTCTCACAACAACAAAATTGGCACACGCAATGTGATGGAACCCTGATTTGCGGATCCAATTTTTAGCATCAGCAAACCGTGGAACCAATTTGGGGCTCTTTTGGGGAAAAGAAAGGGAAAAAACGGAGTTAGAGAAGGTGATGAAAAGAACAACGCCACAATCTTGGGAGATTGATAAGTTGAGGATGATTCGCTACAAAGAATAGAATTCTTTGATAAGAACCTAAGGTTTCACATAAGAACCAAGAGAGACACTCTCTTAATTGTGTCTAGTTTGAAAATTTCATCATATTTGGGAGATTACCGAAAGGCATCTCAAGAAGCTTGGAATAAGGTTTGTTGATCATGAATGGATAATGGTTGGAGAGTCTGCTGGTAGAAATGTTGAAGAGATGGAAGAAGATGATGAAGTTGAAGCTCAACATTAGCCTGCACCTCAATGGAGTCCTTTTGAGTCTCTTATGATTCAGAAGATGGATGGTTGGAGAGTCTACTGCCAGAAATGTTGAAGAGATGGAAGAAGAAGATGATGAAGTTGAAGCTCAATATTAGCCTGCACCTCAATGGAGTCCTTTTGAGTCTCTTATGATTCAAAAGATGGATGATATGCTTCACCTCCATCAGGAGCACTCAACTAAAGTTCACAGTCCTTTGGAGAATATAACTTCTAGGCTGGAAAACATAGAAACTAGGCTAACTTTTAGCAACCCTCCAAAACCCTGATAAGGATGAAACTTAATTGTGTTTTAAGTGCTTGTTTCCATTGGTTGGTTGCCATTTCTAATTGCTTTTAATCCTATTTTTATTTCTCTAGTTAGTTGTTATGTTTGTTTGATTAAGTTGTTTATGGTTTTCAAGTTGTAATGGTTGTACTAATTAATGATATGAGTGAAATGCTATGATCTTTTACTTGTTCACATCATATGCTTGTCTGTTTTTACTCTATGAGTGTTTCTGACTTTTTGTCCTTGTTATGCCAAAAGGGGGAGAAACATTGCATTAGGAAGAAGTAGTGCATTGCATACATACATTCTTATTGAGTCATTTACTCAACTTTATTATGATGATGATGATATGATTTGACACTTCTCTTTAATGTTAAGATATTTTCAAGTTTTTCTCAAGAGAAGTCTCTACTCTCAAGCCTCTCCAAATGCACTTAAATGGCAATTCAAGTTTGGCATCATCAAAGTCAAAAAGGGGGAGATTGTTAGAGATAGGGGGAGCAACATGAAGATTAAGCTTTGAAGTTTGAAGAAGTTTTGTCTTTTTACATGCCTAACTCATTGAGTGACATTTGTATTGATTGTTGCATCTTAGTCTTAATCTATCCATATGTATATCATGCATCATCATGTAGAGACAAAAAGATTGTTTCTAAAGTTAGAAACTTCTTTAGTGCATGAAGTCTCCATTTTAATCGATTACTAGGCTATCCGTAATCGATTACACAAGTCTTTTGAGAGGCTCGTAGAAAGATCCTCATTCTGGTTTAATCGATTACCAGTTATTCATAATTGATTTCACAATTCAGTTGAGACCATATATGGTTTTCATGAGTTTTTACTTTAATCGATTACTCGGTGATTGTAATCAATTATATCGTTCTTGAAAGAGTTCCTAGAAGTGATCAAGAACACTTTAATAGATTAAATCAAGAATCTAATCAATTGCATTGTTCTTGAAAGCTTTACAGGTTTTGGGAAGAACACTTTAATAGATTAAAATGGGAATCTAATCGATTAGTTCTTCGAGATAATCGATTACGTTGGCAATTTAATCGATTATGGGTGGTTATAACTACTTTCTCTATAAAAAGCCACCTTGGGTTCTCACTTTCATGCATTTGAATGAGTGAGTTTTGACTGAGCTTTTACGACTAACACATTCTAGTCTTTGTTTATGAAGTATTCATGGTTAAATTCAGTTGTTAACATATTTGTGAGATCAAGAAGAGATCCATTCAATCAAGCATTGGTTGTTGCAATTGTTGTAGCACAAGATTAGTTTCCAAGTTGAACCTCACTATCATTCCCCACTCAAAACCTTATAAACTTCAATGGCTTAATGAGCAAGGGGAAATGATAGTTAACCAACAAGTAAAGGTACCTTTCTCCATTAGGACATAAAAGGATGAAGTTAATTGTGATATAGTTCCCATGGAGGCAAGGCATATTCTTTTAGGAAGGCCATGACAATTTGATAGGAAGATCATTTACACTGGTCTAACTAATGACATTATCCTCACCCATCTTGGCACTAAATTTGTGTTGCATCCTCAAACACCTTCACAGGTGGCCAAAGATCAACTAACTATGAAAGATAAGAGAGATGAGGAAGAAAAACTAGAAAAACAAAAGAAAAAGAAGGATAGTAAGGCCTTGTCTTCAAAGGCCAAGGGGAAAAAGAGGAAAAGGATTCCTCAAAGACGATTGTTAAGAAGGAAAATCATTTTGCAACAAAAGGTGATATCAAAAGGGCACTCCTTCTTAAACAATCCTTGTACCTTCTCCTATCAAGGGAAACATCCCTTAGCACGGCCATACCTCTTGAGCTTGAGGTTATTCCTCAAGTAAAGGAGTTGTTGGATGAGGGTTTGGTTCGTAAGAGCTTAACTCCTTGTGCTTTGTTGGTTCCCAAAATAAGTATTATGCGGCACCAAATTCCTATGATAGGTGGTATGATGAATGTGTTGAGTGGTGCAACCCTCTTTTGTAAAATTACCAATGCATCCAACATCTTCATGATTCACATACATAGGGACTCATTAGGTAGGTTTGTTTTTATTTTTAGTTTCAATACAAAACTTAGGTGCTCATATAGGACACCTTATGTTTGTCATACTTTTTGGTAGGAATAATCAACATGAAAATACAGAAAAATGTATGTTTTATTGCATTACTTTCCTTAATTTTTTAAATAGTGATCAAGGGGTTCCTACAGACCCTAAGAGAATAAAGGTAATTCCTGAGTGGTCCACTCCACCAAGTATAAGGAAAATTTGGGGTTTCCATGACTTAACAAACTTTTATAAAAGGTTTGTTCCATATTTTTCTATACTTGTAGCACCACTCATTGAGTTGGTGAGGAACCATGTTCCCTCAAGAAAGGGGTTTTCAAACCTTACCCTACTCCAACTGTCATACCCTAATTTCGTCCGGGGACCTTTGCTTGATGACATGCGACCTTTCTTTGGTCCTTGTGAGGTGCTTGGCACCCATCATTAGGCAATTTGTGAAATTCCAGGACATGCCGGAAAACCAAAAAAATATTGATGCACAATCTGTAAGTTTTCGTGACACACCGGAAATCAAATGGAAACATCGTTGCATAATTAAGTGAGATTCCGTAACATTCCGTAAGTCAAAAAGGGGATGATTATGTAATCTGCAAGGTTCCGTAACATTACGGAAAGAAAACAAGTATCGTTACGAAATTCGTAAGTTTCCGTAACTTTACGAAAAAAGAATCACAAAAAAAAAGCAGAGGGAGGTGTACTTAGTAAAAATGGGGGTGCAAATAGCACCCAGGCCCACTTGGGCCAGAATATTCCTCTAGAAGGCTGTTGCTTCTGGAGGAAGCAACCTGGCTCGCCTGGGCGAGCTGAGCTCGCCTGGGTGAGCTGGGCGGCAAGCACCTCCCCTATTTTGCTATAAATAGGGGAGGAAGTGAAGAAGAAAAGGGTTCAGCCCCTTAGGCACTTCTCTCTCTTTCGAATTTGCTTGGAAAAATTGTTTCCGTGAAGAAAATCTAAGCCGAGGCGCTTCCGAAACGTTTCCGTAACGTTTTCCGTGAAGAATTTCGCGAAGGTTTCGACCGTTCTTCGACGTTCTTCATTCGTTCTTCATCGTTCTTCGATCTTCAACGGGTAAGTACCTGAACCAAGCTTTTCGATTCATTCTATGTACCCGTAGTGGTCCACATTGTGTTTCGTGCATTTTTATTCTCGTTTTGTTTACTTTTTATACCCCCTCTTGACGTGCTTAAGCCATTTTACTTAAGTCATTTCTCGCTTAACTTAAAAATAAAATCAATTTCCACCGAATGTTTGAATTGTATTATCCGTTAACTTCGGTTAAAATAAATTTCGACCGTTCGGTCGTGCCGTAACCACGTTGGAAATCAAAAAAAGAGGTAAAAAAATAATATAATAATCAAAAAACATCTTTTAGCAAAATAAAGCGGAAAATCAATCGGACGTTTTCTCTTTGGGATTTCTCATTATTAATCGAATTGATTAATAACTAAAGTGAAACTATGGCTAAAATCAACTCGCCTAGTCAAGCTCGTCCATAAAAATAGGCTTTTGAAGTTTGTCATTTCAATTTCTCACTAAGTAAAATGGATCATTTTTAAGGTCCAACGCCTTAAAATGATCACCACTTAAGTAAAAAAGAATCACTTGATAAGAAAGAACTACGTAGGTCTGATTTTCTCATCCCAAATTGAGAAATACGTAGGAGCAAAGGGAAACACCCTTGTCGACCACAAAAAAGGAAAAAATATAAAAAGGGTATAAAGGATATAAAGACATAAAAAGGGAACATAAAAATCAAAGTCACGTTTGCACATTCGATTAAAGGCTGCCGTCCCTTGGGACGGGCGTGTGGGGTGCTAATACCTTCCCCGTGCGTAAATACAACTCCCGAACCTTTTACTTTAAAGTTCGTAGATCGCGTCTTTTCCGGTTTTTCCGACGTTTTCCTCAAATAAACGTTGGTGGCGACTCCGCGCGTATTCCTTTCGTGGAACACGCATCCCGCGAGTCTCGCGTCGCCCTCCCGCCGAAGGGTAGGTTGCGACAGTTGGCGACTCCACTGGGGACTGTTTTTAGAGAGTTAGGCCATTTAATCTTGTGCAAAGTTTTGCCATGACTTACTCCTTTGTTGGCTTTCCTTCATTATGTTCTTGTATATATAACTGTTTGATGCTTTTAGTGCATTTTTTTGTATGCTTGAGGTAAATATTTATTCATTTGATGCACACATACACTAACACTATTTGCACACACGGTGAGTTGAAAAAGGGCCCTATACCCGGGTTCGTGGGAACATAAGGAGTGGAGGTGAATCCGTGATCATGCTAGGTCTCCGACTTGCTTGATTACAGTGAACCCTCATCTAGAGTTTTTCTCTTTGAAAACATATTGTTGCTAGTAGTCCCTACTGCTGCAGTATGTTCTTCGAAGGGGATGATACCTCTAGAAGCCATCAAGAGAGATATGACTACCTTGGGGGTTATTACTAAAAGCCTAGTTAGCTCTCTCCCTTATAGGTCCCTTAAATAGGGGCACGGAGCAAACACGCTGCGTGCCATTTTTCACACTGCCATGCATAAGTATCATATACCCTTTCGCTTATATTTGTTTGTGAATATTGTCGTACTATGTACATCCCCGTGTTGTGCCTTTCGCATATGCATCATGCGTGGGTTTCGTCTTTGATCCCCGCACTTTAGCAAACCGACGGAGGGTCCGTGTCGCCTTCTTAAAAACATACGTTAGGCGCCATGCTGCCCAAACGTTGTATCCAAGAAGGAAACAATTTCTCGGGCTCCCGTATTCGCAAATTGCATCTATGTCATATGCATTTCTTCATGCATTCATCCATTCCACCCATGATAGATGTCGGAGTTTTGATTCGCACTAGGTTTTATTTCACTTTAGTAAAACATGGGATCAAGTCAAAAGCCTTCGCTTAAAAAGAGGTTTTATCAAGTCAAAATCAAGAGCTTAGAGGTCACTAGTTTACGAGAGTTGGGGCAATTAAATGGGTCAACTTCAACGGCAAGCCTTCCGTAAAGCCTATGGTAAGATTTGGGACCTAGCTAGGGTAGAAGTCTCCATGGGACCGATTGCATCCCTTTCCCAGTATTATGACCAGCCCCTGAGGCGCTTCACATTCGAGGACTTCCAGCTAGTGCCGACTGTGAAAGAGTTTGAAGAAATCCCGGGATGCCCACTGGGAGGAAGGAAGCCATATCTTTTCTCTGGGTTCTATCCCTCCACGACAAGAGTTGCCAAGGTAGTGAAAATCTCAGCACAAGAGTTGGACCGGGTAAAGCAAAACAGGTATGGGGTAGTCGGAGTACCAAGGAAGTGTTTGGAGGAAAGGGCAAAGGCCTTGGCAAATCAAGGCGAATGGGCTTTCTTTTATTGACATCTTGGCGCTTTTGATCTTTGGAGTTGTCCTCTTTCCGAATATGGAAGGGTTAGTGGACCTAGCAGCGATTGACGTTTTCCTCGCCTTTCATCATGGCAAGGAAAGCCCAGTCGTCGCCATTTTGGCCATGTATGACACGTTCGACCGGGGATGTGAAAAGAGCAGCGCAAGAATTGTTTGCTGTGCACTGGCTCTCTATGTGTGGTTGGTTTAACACTTTTTTCTCCAAGAAGGTAGGCCTGTCTATCCGCTACAAGGTCACCGCTCGTGCGTCGAAAAAGGAAAGGCGAATTGGGACCAACTCTTGGCTAGCATGGAGGGGCGTCTGTTAATTGGTTCCCTCGCTAGAAGGAAGGAAGAATCAGGATTCTATCTTCATGTGAAGGATGTCCCATGAGAGGAGTGCCATCAGACGAAAGCATCACACCTTTCATCGCACGGGGTTTCAGTGACCACTACACGAGGGTACTCCAAGGAGTTCGCAAGGCATGGGGTGCGGCGTGAAGAAAGGACAGAGAGCTTAGGGGAAGCAGTAATGGGATCATCGGCGGCTATCATAAGTGGCTGAGAGTCCGGACACAAAGATTGGATTGGCTCCCAAATCTAAAGACTGTGAGAGACGATGAGGTTAAAGCTTCGGAAGAAAGTGATGAGGTACAAGCCCTAAAGGCAGAGCTTGAAAGAGCCCGGGTAGTCAAAGAGAAGTTCAAGTCCATAGCCATCAAAGTCTGAAGAGAGTATGATGAACTAAGGGACGTCAATATGGCCACCGCTGAAGCCTTGGAACGAGAAACCAAGAAGGCCCGAAAGGAAGAACACGACCAAAACAAAGTTTTGAGGGGCTTTATAGGGCAGCAATAGTGAGCTCCGAAGAGGTGAAAGGAATCATCACGGGGCAAAGGCATGATCTTGAAGGACGAGCTAAAGGCTTGCCTTAGGTCGAAAAGAAATTTGTCCCAACAGTTAAGCGAGACTGAAGGGAATATGTGGGCCATCATCGATGAGTGCAAAGAGAAGCTAAATCTAGCAGCGACTCACAAGCAAAGGCTAGAGGATGAGTACGCCAAGATATCAGCAGAAAGGGAAGCAAGGGAAAGGGTAATTGATTCATTGCACCAAGAGGCAACAATGTGGACGGACCAATTTGCTCTTACTTTGAACAGGAGTCAAGAACTTCCCCGATTGCTAGCCAAGGCCAAAGCAGTGGCGGACACCTACTCCGCCCCCAAGGAGATCCACGGACTTCTCAGCTATTGTCAGCATATGATAGACTTAATGGACCATATGATTAGAAACCGCTAGGAAGTTTGTATTGTCGCTCAGATCTTGACTAGTTATAACTTTTTGAATAAAATGAGTTTATCCCACGTTTTTACTCCAAAAATCAGTGCGAATCAAGTCACTCCCGCATTTTATCTCTAGCATGCATTGTATGTTGGTCTCGTCCTTTGTCACGGGAAGCCGGAAGGTCCATATCACCTTCTTAATTGTACACATGGGGCACTGCGCCCCCAAATGTGCAAGTAAGAAGAGATAATTTCCCGGGCTCTCGTGTCCGTAAATGCATTCATATCATGCATCGCATAAGCATCTCTTCATAACATCATAATGAACATATCGTTCGTGCATTTGTTAGTTGCATGTGTTAGGCACCATGAGCCAACCATGTTGGGATCATAAACCCATTTCTAAAAAAAAAAAACACAACAACAAAACAAAATAATTGAACATGGTACCTAATGCATGGTTAACTAGGAAATGGTGTTTCTTGGGGCATCTCAATTTCATAATTACATTTTCTGTGCATGAGCTTAAAGTATGCCCGAGTCATTCATCCCTATGAAATGTTGTTGAAGTGTTGGCGATCAAAATTGCCATTCCCTGGGTCATGGGGTTGAACCAAGCTCATGCTTTTTCGAAAAAAGTTCATCAAGTCAAGTTGAAGTATGGAAGTAACTATCTTGCAAAAATTGGGGCAAAAGATGAATCGAGTCACATCACTGCTTCGTCTACTGCTAAACATATTTAGGACTGTTGATGTCCCTGTTACTTCCAGTTTCACCTTGACCAAGATGTCATGAACCATGTTGAAAAATCTAAAATTGATTCAACCCCATGTCCTGCGTAAAAATTCGCAATACTTCATCTGTGTATCATTCACATACATCCATGCTTTTCATTAGTTGCATTGCTCATTGCATTCTTTCCTTGAAAAAGAAAATAAAAATAAAAATTAATAAAATAAAATAAAAATGAACTTAATTGTTATTATCAAAAAGAAAAAAACACGCTTTACGGCGCCCTTACCAAACCCGTGCTAGAGCTAAAATAATGGGTGAAGTAGAGAAGGTGCAAGAGCATATGAAGGCCGACATGGAGGCCATGAAAGAGCAAATGGTAGGCAAAGATTAGGGAAGTACGGGCGGCCCCCCATTATGCACAAATTCAAAACAAGCATGCCTTCCCGCCATATGGCTTGCCTCCCAAACTATACACCACCCAATGTGGCGTACATTCCCAATGAGGATGTCAATAACTCCACTCCCATACTCATTAAGAGCCAACAACCTCAATCTGATCATGCACATGTCTCTCGACCCATGGAGGGGACACATGGAATGCCCCACCACAATCTAGCCGACTTCGAGCCTTGCCTCGGATATGCCACTGAAGGGCAAGCAGTTGGTGGTATACCCCTGCAAAGCACTTTGGAGGGCCCTCAGTGTCACCCACAACCACAACCCTCACATTCCACAGCGGTTAAAAACCCTCATGCTATGGCAGAAATGGGAAAGAGGAAAGGCTCAGGGCCATTGAAGGAGGTAAAGATTATGCCTTTGCTAACCTTGAAGAGTTGTTCCTAGTACCCAATATCATCACCCCTCCCAAAGTTCAAGGTGCTGGACTTTGACAAGTACAAGGGGACTACTTGCCCCAAGAACCATCCAAAGATGTATTGTCGGAAGATAAGGGCATACGCAAAGATGAGGAACTGCTAATACATTTCTTTCAAGAAAGTCTTACTGGGGTAGTTGTTACCTGGTACACTAACTTGGAACCTTCCCGAGTCCATACTTGGAAGGACCTAATGGTTGCCTTCGTTAGGCAGTATCAGTACTATTCTGATATGGTTCCGGATAGAATGCAACTACAGAACATGTGCAAAAAGGGAGACGATAATCGTGATGGTAGACACATTATCGGTACTCTACTATGAAAAGATGGTGGGCTGCGCACCCTCAAAGCTTTGCAGATTTGGTCTTCGCCAATGAAAGGATTAATGTGGGTCCGAAAAGAGGCAAATTTGATCATCCTACTAGGACGATTGAGAAAACTGGGGCAAATGAAGAGGGTGAGAAAGAGGGAGAAACCCATGCTGTGACTGCCATTCCTGTACGGCCAAGTTTCCCACCAACCCAATAATGTCATTACTCAGCCAATAACAAACCTCCTCCTTACCCACTGCCCAGTTATCCACAAAGGCCATCCCTAAATCAACCACAAAGCCTGTCTACTGCACTTCCAATGACGAAGACCACCTTTAGCACAAACTAGAAACACCAACAAAAAGGAATTTTGCAGCAAAAAGCCTGTAGAATTCACCCCAATTCCAGTGTCCTATGCTGACTTGCTCCCATGTCTACTTGATAATTCAATGGTAGCCATAACCCTAGCCAAGGTTCATCAACCTCCATTTCTCCGAGAATACGACTCGAACGCAACGTGTGTTTGTCACGGAGAAGCCCCGGGGCGTTCCATTGAGCATTGTAGGGCTCTGAAGTGTAAGGTGCAAGGTCTAATTGATGCGGGCTGGCTGAAATTTGAGGAGAATTGCATGTAAATCCTGACATTGACAAGAGATGCCACACATGGGGCAATTTTGAAAGCTGTTGTCAGATGTCTCTAATGACTCACCAGGATTTTCGACTTTCACCGGAATTGGGTGTAAGCCATTGGTCTATTTGCTCAAGCGACCTGTGACCATTCAATCAGAGGTTACTCGTCTTGCACGTTGGCGGGGCTATCGTAAAACAACAAATAAAGCTCAAAAATAAAGCTCAAAACAAATAAGTTTCAAAATAAAAATAAAAAAGGGAGTTCAAAAAGAAAAATAAAAATAAAAAAGGGAGTTCAAAAAGAAAAAAAAAATCATTTGATTGACTGTGTTTTCAAGACATTCATGTGACCTCATTATATCATTCCGGAAAGTTTGTCTTTTTAGAGAGAAGTGAGTTATCAAGAATAGGATGTTGGATAAATGGCCTTAGTTACCTTAAGAAAAGGGGGGGGGGGGGGGTTGAATTAAGATACGAAGATTATTCCCCAATTAAACTTTCACTCTCTCTTTTCGGATTAACAATGCACACAGGGATAACCCTTCCCTTGTGTTCAGGAATCCTCTACAACAAGAGACCCACGGTCTCTTAATCCCTTTTCAGAAATAAGAAGAAGGGAAGAATAGGTCTCTCGTAAAAGAGGTAGATTGTAAAATGAAGATCAATCAAAAATTCCTTATCGAATATGCAAGTGGTTGACCAAGGAATCTTTTTGAGAGGATAAGACATTTCAGTTCAAAAAAACTCTTGATCTTTCGAGAGGATAAAACTGTTTGGGCAATGAAAACTCTCTTTAAAACATTTGAATGGCCGTTCATAAAACATTTGAATAGATATGTCTCTTGGAAATTATTTTTTGAAAATCCCCTATGGTAATCAATTACAAGACTTATGTAATCGATTACAGGTTTTAAAAATTTGAATTAAAACATTTTTAACTGCTGGTAATCGATTACCAGAGAGCAAATCTCAATTTGAAATGATAGAATTCTTTGGTCAAACCTTTTGTTTGTTTCAATTTGGAAACTTCTTCCTAAAGATTCTAAGAGATCAAAACTTGATCATATATCTTGACTTTCTTGGATTCTTGTCTTGAATAAAACTTAGAAGCATTTGATCCTTTAGCATTATCAAGACATCAAAACATCTTGCTTCTACATAGGAATCATTTGACTTAATCCATCAACTGAAAAATCCTTCAACTATTTCTCGTCCTTGGAAAATTCTTTTTGCAAGAATCAACTGCTTCTTTCATTCTTCCTCACTACGAGGTCGTGAAAACAAGACAACAATTGGTACCTCTAAGCCCTACACTGGGGCAACGAAAGGCACCAGGCAAAAACCTTAAGCGAACCTAGGGGCAGATTAGAAGTTCTCACCCAATAGGTTCCCTCCTACAAGGTCATGACGAAAGACAACGATTGGTACCTCAAAGCCTTACACTGGGGCAATGAGGGGCACCGTGCATGAGCCTCAAGTGAACATAGGGGCCGATCAAAAGTTCTCACCCATTGATGTTTTTAACAAAAAAAGGGGGACAAATCCTAGGATTTCAATGGATTGATCAAACATCAAACGACTCCATTGCCGTCACTCCAAAATGGTCAAGTGACTAAATCAAACATAACACATACTCTGAGGGAGTTCCCGGAGAGATTTGCAAAAAGATAGGATGAAGTTGCATGAATTATCACCTCTTTCAAAAGGACAGTCAATCTGTGTTTTCCAAAAAAATTAAATCAAAATCAAAATCACAAAATAGGGAAAGAATGTCATGAATGTTGTACAACTTTCCATTACATTGCATTGTTTCATATGAAGTCTGCATTTACCGCATTTCAAGACAAAGGTTGCATGCATCTGCATCCCTAAAAATCATGTTAACTGCATAGATTTCCTACATCTAATATCCAGTCGTGTGGATTTGGGATGACCGACCCTCTCGATGAGTTGATCTCTTGCTTTCTCATAAGGGTGAACCCTTGGGTACTAGTACCCTTGTCTCCAGAGGACTATACGTCCTCACCTTCAAAAGGCTACATGTCCTCGCCATCAGAGGGCTGCACGCCCTCACCTTGAGAGGACTACACGTCCTCGCCTTGAGAGGACTACACGCCCTCACCATCAGAGGGCTGCACGCCCTCACCTCCAGAGGACTACATGTCCTAGCCTTGAGAGGGCTACCCGCCCTCGCCTTGGGTACTAGTTACCCTCACCTTCAGAGGACTACACGTCCTCACCTTCAGAAGGCTACACGCCCTCGCCATCAGAGGACTGCATGTCCTCACCTTCGTAGGGCTACACGCCCTCACCTTTAGAGGACTACACGTCCTCGCCAACAGAGGGCTGCACGCCCTCACCTTGAGAGGACTACACGTCCTCGCCATCAGAGGGCTGCACGCCCTCACCTTGAAAGGACTACACGTCCTCGCCAACAGAGGGCTGCACGCCCTCACCTTGAGAGGACTACACCTCCTCGCCATCAGAGGGCTGCACGCCCTCACCTCCAGAGGACTACACATCCTCGCCTTGAGAGGGCTGCACGCCCTCACCTTTAGAGGGCTACGTGTCCTCATTTTCAGTGTGCTCCACTCCCACACCTTAAGAGAATTTAAGGTCCTCTGCCCTTAAATGCTTAACCGAGACTTGCACTCCCGGTTAAGGGGCTAGTAGTTTCCTTTTAACAGTTCCTGGGCCACCCCCTGATATTGGAGGGCGACCAACTGTGCAAGCACAACCAGAGAGGGAGGCTATCACACAACTACTATGCATACCGGGGCAAGATTTCACCCGTGCCGCTGCAAAGAAACGAGTACAGATCATGCGCACCGACATGACCACTCTTACACAGATATAGATGACATTGCTACTTAGCAACATTTTGCCCAGCGACCGCAATGCCAATCTCCCCCTGCAAAAGTATCAGTTGGTCTGTGTCGTCCCGACGTGGGTAAGTATGCATATGGTTCAACTGATTTCTGATACCATCTATTGTTTGCATGGATCGCACCCACAAAGACACCCAGTGGACCCGGAAAAGTCAAACAGGGCCCTGGGGTTTCCAGCTCTGGTTACGGGCCTCTATCAATCCTACAGGATGCCCGTACCCCCCCCCGGCAAGGTCACGTCATTATAGGTAAGTACGCACATCGCTCAACTGATTTCTGATTTCATCTATTGTTTGCAGGGATTGCGCCTGCAAGACACCCAGTGGACCCGAAGAAGTCCAACAGGGTCTTGGAGTTGTCAAGCTCTAATTACGGGTCTCTGTCAGTTCTACGGAGTACCTGTCACCTCCAGCAAGGGCATCAGGCCCCCTACTAATCGAGCTTTCATCAAGAAGTACTGCGCCCCCAGGCAGGCGCAGGGCGAAACACCACATCAGCATTGGGATGGTCGGTAGTGGGCAATAGACACACCGCCACCACCTCTAGAGTTCACCTCAGCTCATCCATAAAAAGGTTAGAGCGTTGCCTATGACACATGGCCGACCAATAGGCGACCAAGTCCAAAGCCAAAGGTAAGCAAAGTACTAGGCCCATGACCGATAAATCATTAGGCGTCCAGCTCAAGACGTTAAAGAAGCACTACTAGGAGGCAACCTAGTACCTTTTGAATCTATGCTTGTTATTTGATCACTTTTTATAGTAGGACGCACCTAGTTGCTCATGATCCTGGGAATTTAAATAAAACAAGCGCAAGCTCGGAAGGTAGTCATACCTCACAAAATATATATATGTATGTTTAGGTAGAAAGATACCTTAGATATGCATGTATGTAAACAAAAAAAAAACACTTCACAAAATATATATATATGTATGTTTAGGTAGAAAGATACCTTAGATATGCATGTATGTAACAAAAAAATACTTCACAAAATATATATATGTATGTTTAGGTAGAAAGATACCTTAGATATGCATGTATGTAAACAAAAACACACTTCACAAAATATATATATGTATGTTTAGGTAGCAAGATACCTTAGATATGCATGTATATAGCAAAAATACCTTACAAAACATATATATGTATGTTTAGGTAGCAAGATACCTTGGATATGCATGTATATAGCAAAAATACCTCACAAAAATATACACATGTTTAGGTAGCAAAATACCTCATGAAAAAAGAAAAGGAAAAAAAAAACAAAGACAAACAAGAAAAAGAAATAAACAAATGATAATGATAAAAAAAAGGAAGAAAAAAAAAAGAGAAAAATAAGTTGTCTAGCTGAAAAACCAACATGCTTTTGAAAAGAGATGACTTCCAACTTTTCTTTGAAAAAATTCACTGATCATAACTAGTTTTTGAAAAATGTGTCTACACCTGAAGGGTGAATGGTGTGAAATTTCCCCGGACGCCCGAAATGGACTCGGATGAATGCACAAATTGATAAAAGAACATATTTTGGAAACATTGGGTTGACTAAAAATAGAGGAAATGAATCCTGAGCCCTAGCATCACATGACCATAAAAATTTGACACTTGAGTGTCCACATAGGTGCATGCATGACCAGTTTTGCATAAAGTTTCCAAATCATCATTTTTGCATTTGTGTCATGGAAATAATATGGGGCACCCCTTTTGTCCTTGAACCAAACCAAACCCTGACATGTATCATGCCTATCCATTCTACAAGTCTTGAGCCAAAATCCTGACTCACCATAAACCTTGACCCAGGGTGAGAATGTTAATCCTTACCCTCGGAAGCAAAAAAGAAGAGAAGGAAAATTTCCAATCAAAGGAAAAGAGAAGGAAAATTTCCAATCAAAGAGAAAGCAAAAAAAGGAGAGAAGGAAAATTTCCAATCAAAGAAAAAAGGAAGCAAGGAAATTCCCAATCAAAGAGTGGGAGAAAGAAAAAAGAAAAGAAAGAAAATTCCCAACTAAAGAATGGGAGAAAGTAAAAAAGAAGAAAGCTCCTGGTCAAAGAAACCAGAAGAAATATGCAGAGAGGTCTTTGGACCAGACAATATCTGAACAATACAGAATTGTCACCAAATGAACAAAAAGAAGGAAAGGAAACCACGACCTAAAGTGGTCTTCTCCCTTTGATTACCAACCAAAATCTTGTGCGCTAGCGACTTTTTCGCCCCGCACTAAACAAAAACAGAAAATGAAAAAGCCAACAAAAAATTAAAAGCCAAAAACACACGAAAGCCGAAAAAACCATCAAAAGAACCCATTTCCAAGGGAAGTCCTATTGATCCATGATCACACATGTAATTTTTGATTTGATAGGAAATAATTTGCAAAGTCAAGTCATGACATATCTATGGTTCGGAATTAGGATGAAACACTTACCTGTGCGAGTTTGATACACTTTGAGTGGATTTCTTCTATTTTTGTCGAACCCAATGTTTCCCCTAAATGGTCATTTAGAAACGAAATGCTAACATCCAAAATCTCATTTATGGCTATGGGGGATTTCATCAGCAGACTCTCCTTCCCCGGTAAACGCATTGTTTTTCACTCAAAAAAGCGTATGCTGCTCTAATTAGTTGGAATATTTATCTCTTTACTAAAGCATGTTGGCATTTTAGCGAAGAAAACACCGAGACTTTTTCAAGTCTCACAAGTTATCCAGAACTACGTAGGTCTGAGTTCCTCATTGGAGGATACGTAGGAGCAAAAGCCTCGCTTTTGTCGACCACACTGCTTTTTGTTACCATGACCCAAGAGCTGGTAGCCCGCGGAGATACCTTACGGTTATCCGCACCCTTTTGTCATCCAGAGGCGGCGGGCCCGATGACACGCAGAGACAAAATTTGGTCATTCTGCACCCTTGTGTCATCCAGAGGCGGCGGGCCCGATGACACGCAGAGACAAAATTTGGTCATTCTGCACCCTTGTGTCATCCAGAGGCGGCGGGCCCGATGACACGCGGAGATACCTTACGGTTATCCGCACCCTTGTGTCATCCAGAGGCGGCGGGCCCGATGACACGCGGAGATACCTTACGGTTATCCGCACCCTTTTGTCATCCAGAGGCGGCGGGCCCGATGACACGCAGAGACAAAATTTGGTCATTCTGCACCCTTGTGTCATCCAGAGGCGGCGGGCCCGATGACACGCGAAGATACCTTACGGTTATCCGCACCCTTTTGTCATCCAGAGGCGGCGGGCCCGATGACATGCAGAGACTGACATAGTCTTCTGCATCTTTTGTTCCTCCGGGAACAACGAGTCATTTACATGCGGAAATTTTATGGTCACCCGCGACTCTCGTCAACCGAGAGGAACGAAATTAGTGTCATACCCTAATTTCGTCCGGGGACCTTTGCTTGATGACATGCGACCTTTCTTTGGTCCTTGTGAGGTGCTTAGCACCCATCATTAGGCAATTTGTGAAATTCCGGGAACAACGAGCCATTTACATGCGGAAATTTAATGGTCACCCGCGACTCTCGTCAACCGAGAGGAACGAAATTAGTGTCATACCCTAATTTCGTCTGAGGACCTTTGCTTGATGACATGCGACCTTTCTTTGGTCCTTGTGAGGTGCTTGGCACCCATCATTAGGCAATTTGTGAAATTCCAGGACATGCCGGAAAACCAAAAAAATATTGATGCACAATCTGTAAGTTTCCGTGACACATCGGAAATCAAATGGAAGCATCGTTGCATAATTAAGTGAGGTTCCGTAACATTCCGTAAGTCAAAAAGGGGATGATTATGTAATCCGCAAGGTTCCGTAACATTACGGAAAGAAAACAAGTATCGTTACGAAATTCGTAAGTTTCCGTAACTTTACGAAAAAAGAATCACCAAAAAAAAGCAGAGGGAGGTGTACTTAGTAAAAATGGGGGTGCAAATAGCACCCAGGCCCACTTGGGCCCTCCAGAATATTCCTCCAGAAGGCTGTTGCTTCTGGAGGAAGCAACCTGGCTCGCCTGGGTGAGCTGGGCGGCAAGCACCTCCCCTATTTTGCTATAAATAGGGGAGGAAGTGAAGAAGAAAAGGGTTCAGCCCCTTAGGCACTTCTCTCTCTTTCGAATTTGCTTGGAAAAATTGTTTCCGTGAAGAAAATCTAAGCCGAGGCGCTTCCGAAACGTTTCCGTAACGTTTTCCGTGAAGAATTTCGCGAAGGTTTCGACCGTTCTTCGACGTTCTTCATTCGTTCTTCATCGTTCTTCGATCTTCAACGGGTAAGTACCTCGAACCAAGCTTTTCGAGTCATTCTATGTACCCGTAGTGGTCCACATTGTGTTTCGTGCATTTTTATTCTCGTTTTGTTTACTTTTTATACCCCCTCTTGACGTGCTTAAGCCATTTTACTTAAGTCATTTCTCGCTTAACTTAAAAATAAAATCAATTTCCACCGAACGTTTGAATTGTATTATCCGTTAACTTCGGTTAAAATAAATTTCGACCATTCGGTCGTGCCGTAACCACGTTGGAAATCAAAAAAAGAGGTAAAAAAATAATATAATAATCAAAAAACATCTTTTAGCAAAATAAAGCGGAAAATCAATCGGACGTTTTCTCTTTGGGATTTCTCATTATTAATCGAATTGATTAATAACTAAAGTGAAACTATGGCTAAAATCAACTCGCCTAGTCAAGCTCGTCCATAAAAATAGGCTTTTGAAGTTTGTCATTTCAATTTCTCACTAAGTAAAATGGATCATTTTTAAGGTCCAACGCCTTAAAATGATCACCACTTAAGTAAAAAAGAATCACTTGATAAGAAAGAACTACGTAGGTCTGATTTTCTCATCCCAAATTGAGGAATACGTAGGAGCAAAGGGAAACACCCTTGTCGACCACAAAAAAGGAAAAAATATAAAAAGGGTATAAAGGATATAAAGACATAAAAAGGGAACATAAAAATCAAAGTCACGTTTGCAGATTCGATTAAAGGCTGCCGTCCCTTGGGACGGGCGTGTGGGGTGCTAATACCTTCCCCGTGCGTAAATACAACTCCCGAACCTTTTACTTTAAAGTTCGTAGATCGCGTCTTTTCCGATTTTTCCGACGTTTTCCTCAAATAAACGTTGGTGGCGACTCCGCGCGTATTCCTTTCGTGGAACACGCATCCCGCGAGTCTCGCGTCGCCCTCCCGCCGAAGGGTAGGTTGCGACACCAACATACCAAACACCACTAATATATATGTTTTTATTCTTTTTACAGGTGTTGAGGGAAGAAGCCCAGAGTTTCAAGAACCTCTAGATTTGAGGTCAAATCCTTTTTTAAGAGGAAGGAATGATGCAATCCTACCCCCCAAGGGCATTGGATAAAAGACTCCAAGAAGATTGAGCCAGAGATGCAAGAGAAGGCCTTAGGGTTCTCATGAGCCTTAGGGTAGATTTCGGGCCTGTCATACACTAATTTCATCTGGGGACTATCATTTGTTGATATTTTGATCCTTGCTAGTCGACTTACGATGTTGAACGCCAGTTACAGTGCGAAACAGATGATCATTTAGTGTTTTGACCAAGAATGCAAAAAATACCAAAAAATGGGGGGGCAAAAGGGTCTTTTCCTTGGTTTTCCTGGACCCTAGCTCGCCCAGGCTAGCCTCTGGCTCGCCTGGGCCACCAAATAGCTTCATGGTGAAGAAACCAACTCGCTTGGGTGAGCTTATTACTTCAGCACCAAGTTTTAACTCGCCTGGGTGAGTCGTAACTGTCCCAAAGTGACCCTTTGCCTATAAATAGGCGTCTTATGGGTGTTTTAAAGAGGTTAGAAGGTCAGAAGTTGAGGGAATTGAGAGAAGAGAGAAAGAACAAGAAGAAAGAAGAGGAAATGAAGCCGAGGTGCTACCGAATTGCGACCGCAATCATTCCTTATGTCATTTTCTGGTTCTGCATTCTTCGTGCGACCGTCGGTTAGTTTTATTTTTAGGATTTGAATGTGATCTATGTACCCTTAGGGGTCCCCCTTGTTATTATGTGCACATTAATCTTCTCCATCTATCATCGGTGATCTCGTCTTTCTTTGTAAAATTCAATCTTAACTGATCACTAGTGTTGTAAAATTGTCTTTAAAAGAGATTGAAAGTAAATAAACAAAACCAAGATAAAACCAACTCATAACTAACTTCTTTTTATCAAATATCACTTGAGATCTTTTCAAGGTCCAAAGCCTTAACGATTCTCTCCGCTTTTCAAAATTTAAAAGATCGTTTCAAGGTCCAACGCCTTAACGATTCTCTCCACTTTTCAAAATTTAAAACATCGTTTCAAGCTCCAACTCCATAAACGACTTTTTGTTCGCAATTAAAATAAATCTTTCAAAAATCATAAAATCAATTTAACACATAAAACATTCAAACTTAAAGAATTACGTAGGTTTGAATTCCTCATCGCAGATGAGGATACGCAGGAGCAGGACATCACCCTTGTCGACCAAAAAAAAATTAAAATATAAAAAGAGAAAAATAAATAATTTTGAAGTCACGTTATGCACACTCGATTAAAAGCTGCTATCCCTTGTGACAGATGTGTGGGGTACTAATACCTTTCCTATGCGTAAACAACTCCCGAACCCTTATTTTCAAAATTCGCAGACTTCTTTTTGGTTTTTCTAACGTTTTCCTTGGATAAACGTTGGTGGTGACTTCGCTCGTTTTCTCCCTTGGAGACAGACGCTTTGGCTTATCTATTTTGCTTTCACCATCCCGTCGTAGGGTAGGTTGCGACAAATGGCGACTCCACTAGGGAGTTGCTAGAGAGTTAGGTCATTCGATCAGTGTGCAATGTTTTTATCGTGACTTCCTCTTTATTTATGTTCCTTTTTCCCTTTTGTTTTGTTCATATTTGTATATAACCTTTGCTATGTTGTTGTGTTTGGTGTGTGTCTGCCTATGTATTACATTCATAGCTAGAAATATTTTTGTTCTATGCACACATGGCACCTATACCTTTGCACACACGTTGAGATATTAGGCCTTATACCCGGGTCTATGTGAGCCATAAGGAGTGGAGGTCGATCTGTGATCATGCTGGGTCTCCGACTTGCTTGATAATAGTGAAGCCTCATCTAGAGTTTTCCTCTTTTGGTGATGCATTGTCGCTGGTAGTCCCTATCGCCACAATGTATTATCTAAGAGGATGATACCTCTAGAGACCGGTAAGGTTACATGAAAGTACCCTTGGGAGTTGTCACTAGAAGTGGACTTTTGGATCATTTCCATTAGGTTCCTGATTTAGGGGTACAAAGCAAACTCACTCTGGCTTGTTCCTTGATTGCATCATGCATCTCTTCATGGCATCTTAATGGACATATCATTCCTACATTTATCATATTCAAGCATTGCACAAGTCATTGCATTATTATACATCTTCATATAGCATGCTTTTGTTCTGCCAATTGCATACATTCTATTTTCATCGTTCGCATGTTATGTTCACTCATTCATGGTCCTGGCGCATAGTTGCTCCTACCTTGCATTTTCCAAAATAAAAAACAAAAAAAAGAACAAAAAGAAAGTCATAATGGAGTGTGAAAGTTTACACCACATTGTTAGTTACATGTGTTGGGTACCATGATGATAGCTATAAACAAACCATGTTGGGATTATACACTCATTTCTCTTTAAAAAAATGATTAAAAATCATGTGAACATGGTACCTAATGCATTGTTAACCAAGAAATGATGGTTCTTCGGGCGTCTCATGTCGATCTCATAATTACATTTGTCATGCATAGCATAAGTATGCCCTAGTCATTCATCTCTATGATATGTTGTCGAAGTATTGACAATCAAAATTTCTATTCCTTGGATTATAGGGTCGAACCAAGCACACACTTTAAGAAAAGATTTTCATCAAGTCAAGGTCAAGTATGGAAGTAACCAACTTGCAAAATTTGGGGCAGAAGATGGATTAAGTTTACATAGCTTCTTTGGTTATTGCCAACACATGATTGAGCCAAATGATTTACAAAATTAGGGACCATTGATGTCAGTGATTTATTTCCAGTTGCTCTTTGACTTTGACAAGATGTAATGAACAATGTTGTTTTAATGAAAATCTGAATTGATTCGACCCTATGTTCTACTGAAGTCCTGTGTAAAATTTGCAATACTTCAACAATGTATCATTCACATACATCCATGCTTATTTTTATTTTCAAGTTGGTTGCATTGCTCATTGCATTCTTTCCTTGAAATCAAAACTGTAATCATTGTAATCAAAAGGAAAGAGTGTGCTTTAAGGTGCCCTTACTGAATGTGTGCCAAAGCTAGAGTAATGAATGAAATAGAGGAGGTGTAAGAGCAGATGAAGGCTGAAATGGAGGCCATGAAAGAGAAAATGACCACAATGATGGAAGCCTTGATGAGTATGAGAAAAATGATGGAGGTCAACATGGCTGCAGTCGTTGCCGCAAGTACTGCCACTGAGGTGGACCCAACTCACCCATCTGGCCTCAATCAAGTAAATCCTCCAATCTTGGATATGGTAGGGCAGGGAGGCGAAGCGTTAGGAAGTACGAGCGGCCCCCATTTTGTGCAGGTCCAGAGTAAGCATTCCTTCCCACCATATGGCTTGCCTCCTAACTATACACCACCCAATGTTGCACACACTTCCGATGAGAATGTCGACAACTCTGCTCCCATACCCATTGAGAGCCAACATCCCCAATCTGGTCATGCACAGGTCTCTCAACCCATGAGGGAGACACATGAAGCACCCCGAGACCACAATCTAGTCGACTTTGAGCCTCATGTCGGATATGCCGCTGAGGGGTAGGCGTTTTACAGCGTACCCCTGCCAAACAGTTTGGGGGGCCCTCAGTATCGCCCATAACCACAACCCTTGCATTTTGCGATGGGAAGAGTCTCTCCTGCTATGGTGGAAAAGGAGATATTTGATCATATAGAGGAGAGGTTGGGGGCTATTGAAGGAGGCAGAGATTATGCCTTTGCTGACATGGCAAAACTGTGCCTAGTGCCCGACGTCATTATCCCCTTGATGTTTAAGGTGCCGGATTTTGATAAATACAAGGGGACTACTTGCCCCAAGAATCACCTGAAGATGTACAGCAGAAAAATGGGGGCATACACGAAAAATGAAAAATTATTGATGCATTTCTTCCAAGAAAGTCTTACTGGGGCAGCCGTCTCCTGGTATACTAATCTAGAACCTTCCTGAATCCATTCTTGGAAGGACCTAATGGTTGCCTTCATTAGGCAGTATCAGTACAATTCTGATATGGCTTCAGATAGAATGCAGTACAATTCTGATAAGGACCTAATGCTTGGGGCAATTTGAAGGTTGTTGTTAGATGTCTCCAATGACTCATTAGGATTTTCAGGTTTATGCCATTATTGTAAACAACAGTCACAATGCTAATAATATGGATAAATTTGATGTCCTTGTCTCTCATTCTCTCACAAGTACATCTTTGCTTATTTAACTTTCACTGAAATGTGAATATAAGTCGTTGGTTTGTTTGCTCAAGTGACCTGCGCTCCTGAGTTGATCTCCAAGTCTGTTCAATCAGAAATTGCTCGTTCTCCATGTTTGGTGAGGGTGTCATAAACGACGAGTAAAGCAAAAAAAAAATGTTTGATTGACTGTGTTTTCAAATAAAAAATAAGAAGTGCAGACATTCATGTGACCTCATTTTATCATTCTTAAAGGTTTTCTTTTGAGAGAAAAATGAGTTATCAAGAACAAGAGTCATTCGACTCAATCTGTTAGTTGAAAATCCTTTAAACATTTCTCATCCTTGAGAATTCATTTTTGAGAACCTTCACAATTTCTTTCTTTTTTCCTTGCTACAAGGTCATGACAAAAGACAACAATAGATACCTCAGAGCTCTACACTGGGGCAATGAGAGGCACCATGCATGAGCCTTAAGCGAACCTAGGGGAAAATTTGAAGTTCTGACTTGGTAGGTCGAAAACCCGAAAGGACGGCCTAGGCAAAAATTAGGGTTAATAAATAATAAAAAAAGGAAAAAAAACAATCAAGAGCGTGTTTATCAAGGGATTGGTCCCGAAATCCAAACTGCAAAAGGATCTAAGTCAAGATTTGAAATGACACATGGTCATGTTTCAACATCCCAAACACTAATTTATCCCTTGCTACCCCCTCTGAGCTAAAGCTTATTTGTTTTCTAAAAGAAACACAAAAAAACAACAAAAACAAAATAGAAACCCTGAGTAGGAATCACCACTAAACCGACGGGAAGGGCAATGCAAACAACACATGCATGAAGTTGGGCAACAATGAAAAGAAAAAGAAAATAAAATCCACCAAAGGCGAGTGAAGAAAAGAGAGACAAAAGATCTCCAGATTTCACATGGAAGACACAAAAAGTACAATAAGGATTAATGCATAAGACAAAAGGAGTAGAGCCCAACCCAAAAGGTACAAGCAACGCTCTTGAGGTTCTTACTCAATGTAAAACTTAAACACTCTTTGAGCCTCTCTAATCCTTTCTTTCATAGCCCTCTTATCCCTGACCACGTTACAAGCCCAATAAAGTCCATGTGGATCAAGGAATGACTAATTTTGCTTTTAAGTTTGGATTCTGGAATGGAACCCACACACGCTTGTGATTGTTGAAAAAAATATATATATATATAAAAAGAGATAATCCTCAAGGTTTCACACTTGCATATTTGAGAAGAAAACTCATTCGACCAGAAGCTCTTGGAAAATGCCCAAAGACAATTGTGATAGTAGGGTATATCTGATGTTAGTCGCTCATGCAGACTCCTTAGAATTCCTTTTGAATCCAAGGGTGGCCTTTGTTGTATAAATTCTTTCGGGATCAGCCCATGTCATCGAGTTTCAGTGGGATCGACAAACCCTTGGCATCACTCTATAATCTTAAATCAGGAAAGTTTCATTGGGTCATACACCAAAGTGTAACCATCCATTGCCATCCTTCGATGGTGCATGCGATCGGTCCCAAAGCCTTATATGTTCTTGCTGTGCAAAATCATCAAAGTTTTAAACGAAAGGATAGGGGAAAACCCTAGGATCAATATTTCAGTTGATTCATTAAATATCAAATGGCTCCACTGTCGTCATCCAAAATTGTCAAGTGACTAAATCAAACAAAACATACACTCTGAGAGAGTCCCCGAAGAGAATTGCAAAAGATAGATGAGGTCTCATGAGTTATCATGTCTTTCATAAAGAGATAGTCAATCAGTATTTTCCACAAAAAGAAAAAAAGCAAAATCAAATCAAAATCAAAATCACAAAAATAGGAAAGAATGCATGAGAATTACACATTTTCATGATTCAAAACCTTTTGCATTGCTAGCATTTCAAGATGAAGGTTGCATGCATCTGCGTCCCAAAAATCATGCTCATATTAGGCTATAAGTGCGTAGATTTCTATTTATATACTAATTTCCCATATCTAATGTCCTATCCTTCAAGTTTAGGATGAGAGACCCATTCAAAGAGTCAACCTCTTGCTTTCTCATAAGATTGAGCCCTTTGGTACTAGTGCCTATTGGCTTGTTTCATAGGACTCAACGTCCTTTGCTTTATCTTTCACAGGACTCAAAGTCCTCGCCTTTATCTTTCACAGGACTCAAAGTCCTCACTTTTATCTTTCATAGGACTCAAAGTCCTCACATTTATCTTTCATAGGACTCAAAGTCCTCACCTTTATCTTTCATAGGACTCAAATTCCTCTATCTTTATCTTTCATAGGATTCGAAGTCCTCTGTCTTTATGCTTTCATAGGACTCAAAGTCCTTTGTCATTTACATTTCAAAGACTTCAATGTCTTCAGTCATTTATGCTTTCAAAAGACTACAATGTCTTCATTTACATTTCAAAGACTTCAATATCTTCAGTCGTTTACGCTTTCAAAAGACTACAATGTCTTCAATTACATTTCAGAGACTTCAATGTCTTCAGTCATTTACGCTTTCAAAAGACTACAATGTCTTCATTTACATTTCAAAGACTTCAATGTCTTCAGTCATTTATGCTTTCAAAAGACTACAATGTCTTCATTTACATTTCAAATACTTCAATGTCTTCAGTCATTTACGCTTTCAAAAGACTACAATGTCTTCATTTACATTTCAAAGACTTCAATATGTTTAGTCATTTACGCTTTTAAAAGACTACAATGTCTTCATTTACATTTCAAAGACTTCAATGTCTTCAGTCATTTACGCTTTCAAAGACTACAATGTCTTCATTTACATTTCAAAGACTTCAATGTCTTCATCATTTATGCTTTCAAAAGACTATAATGTCTTCATTTACATTTCAAAGACATCAATGTCTTCAGTCATTTACGCTTTCAAAAGACTACAATGTCTTCATTTACATTTCAAAGACTTCAATGTCTTCAGTCATTTACACTTACGAATAATTCAATGTCTTCTGTCTTTTACACTTTATAAGACTTCAACGTCTTTTGTCTTTCATAGGACTCAGTGTCCCCGTCCTTATAGGACTCAATGTCCTTGTCTTTGTGCTTCTTAGGACTCGACGTCCTTTGTTTCTATGCTTTGAAAAAAAAAACTTCAAATGTCTTCTACTCTATAGATTCTTTGTAAAATTCCTGAGCTTTCTTTTAGTCTCCTTTCAAAGTTTCGACCTGTATATCATCACTGAGGAACTTCATGGTCAAGTGGACCATTGAAATTAATGCCTTCAATGTGTTCAAAGATGGTATGCCAATATGGCTTTATAGGACAATGAGAACTTTACTACAATGAACCTGACAACAATCATTCTAGTTGTTGGCTTCTTTCCAAAGGTTACTATTAGAGATAGGGGGAGCGACATGAAGACTTAGCCTTGAAGCTTCAAGAAGAGCTACAAAAAGTTTTTTCTTTTACATGCCCAACTCTCTTGAGTGGCATTTGTATTGATTGTTGTATTGTGTGTTGCATCTTAGTCTATATCATTTCATATATGCATCATGCATCATCATACAGGAGTTAAAAGAAAAGTTCTAAAGTTAGAAAAAAGTTTCTATAGCTAAAACTCTTTATTTTAATTGATTACAGGTTGATCATAATCGATTAAACAAATGTTTGAAGCTTGCAGAAAAGTGTCTCGTATTGGTTTAATAGATTACAGGCTTATAGTAATCGATTACACAATTCTTTTTGAGACGATGATTGATATTTCAAGAGTCTCTACTTTAATCAATTACCAGTTGATATAATCAATTACTTCTCTCTTAAAAAGTGTTTTAGAAGTGATCAAAAACACTTTAATCAATTACATTGAGAATCTAATTGATTACATGGTTCATGAAGGTTTTCTAGTTTTTGGGAAGAACACTTTAATTGATTGAAATAGTAATATGATCGATTACTTCTTCGAAATAATCGATTACAGGTGGTTATAATTGTTTTCTCTATAAATAGTCACCTTGTGTTCTCACTCCTAATAAGTTTTAAAGACTTTTGAATGAGCTAGAATTACGAGATGATATTAGTAAAAGAAAGAAGAGAAGAAAAAGTGCTTAGAAATAGTGTGACTCGCAACTTCTAATCCTTGATTATGAAGATCGTATTATGAAAAGTAAGTTGTGATTTTCTCTTAAGTTCAAGAAGACACCTATTCATTCAAGCAAGGTTCTTGCGTAGGATTGATCAATTTGTGTCTATCTTTGACTCTACTTTTTCATGTGATTAACACATTACTTGTTTGTGCATGAATTTCTGAAGGCATGCTAGAATAGGTTTTCCTAGTTTGGGCTAAGGGTAAGTTTCTCTTAGGCTCTTATTCACAGAGGACCCTTGGGTTGGGTACCTTAGTTTCTTTTTCTAGGGTAGGAACTGAGATTGCTTGTAAGAATTCTATATGCACAGTAAAAATCTAATTTGGGTTTGGATTTGATAACTGGATTACCTTCTCTAGAGATAGAGAGTGAACCAGTATAAAAATTGGTGTACTTCTTCTCTTGATCTTATATTTCTTTCTCATTCTGGTTTTGATCAATTTACTAAAGGTTCAAGAAAATATCTTTTTGAAAGAAAGAACTTTGACAAAGGATTTTTGTAAAGGTTGATTGATTAAATATTGGTTTACCAAAGTTTGTGATACGATCCGCATAAAAGAAGTTTCTTTTTTTAACTCTGGTTTAAAAGTCTGTTTTGTTTTAGAAACCAATTCACCCCCCTTGGTTTGTGAGCTCTATCATCTTTTTTCAGTTACATGTAGCTTCACATATCTTAATGGGGTTATGTGGTGGATAGAAAAACCTATTAGGTCCTCATTGTAAGGGAGTAACCCCGATTGCGGGATTCTGAGATTCCTGAAGAAGTCGTAAAACATTATGTCGATGGAGCTGCCTATTGAAAACAACTATCGAATCATTCCAAAACAATTAAAACTAGGAAATTCTACAATACGGGATTAACCTAGGTTGAGTCAGAGGTATAATTCATTTTGGTTCCTACTTCAATTCACTTATAAACAACAGGGGGAATTTCAACAAATAGTTTATAGGTAATGTAAAGGAATGCAAAAACACAAAAATAGAAATGCAGAAATGCAAAAATGGAACAGAGTTTTTGGAAACAAAATAAAACAATAGAATCAGGTTTAATAGCATTAATCTGATTCACCAAACCAATGCAAAACAAATTATCACAGTTGCTACGAATGATGTTCTGATTGTGAAAGTTCAGTCAATGTCATTAGAGATAGTTCAATCGAATTAATTCATAAATTCATTGTGATCACGAATTAGGTTAGAATATCATCCAAACAATTTGTGATTAAATTTTGAAATTAGGAAATGAATCCATAACCTAATCTATTTTCAATCCTAAGTATATTCATAATCACGAAAATCAAAAATAGGATTGAAGAAAAAGATGAACATTCACACAGAATTAGAATACTAAATCAGAACTCAAATTCAGCCTTGCTTGGAGTGGATCCATGGATTAATTAAGTGTTTAGCCTTCCATGATCATCACCAATGGAAGAGCCACAAAATTTGTGCAAGAAAAAGGAAGAACATAAGTGAAAAGAGAAAGAAGAATGAAGAACAGTTGAGAGAAAAAAAGAGAAAAGAGTTTATCCTAAAGCTTGCATAACAAGTTTCTAAATCTATTTTTATACAAAATAATGTAACTAACTAAATAAATTCTACTAATATATATAGTGACTACTCGGAAGGAAGGGATGGGCCTTGATTAGGCCCATCTAATCTACCTAATTAAAAGCAAAACCCAATTTGACCATAGAAATGGAAGAATTGGCTATGACAAATTTGAAGCTCTTTTTCTTAGCTTTCTAGGGACTACTCACATGCTCCATTTGGATTTTTGTAGTGTTCTATAGGCCCTGCACAATACAGATAGGTTAAGTAAGCACAAAATCCAAAAATAAGCAACAATTATCAATTAAGCTCAATCATTTTCCTAAGACCAAAACTGAGTTAAGGTGAGAAAATAAAAGTCAAAGAGAGGTCAAATAAACTAAGAAGAATATAAAAATACTAAACTACAAATTCTCAATCACCTATATCCACCAATAACTGGTGTACTTCCTTGTTATTGATGAAGGCTTTTACCAATAGGGGATCATCATGATCTAGGAAAACCGATATATCTATATCTCGGTCATCAAATATCAAGGGAAAAGGTCATCTTTTGGCCAACTCGTGACTTTTTCCACCATGCGGGGCGATCAAGACTTCCCTTGCATGTCTTTTTTTAGCCTTGTTCAATAGTCCTCCACCGAAAAATCCCCATGTTGTTATGTATATCACTTCATGCTCTCTCTAAGGAGAGTTATTCCTTGTCTCGGAAGATTCCAATTTATCCCTTGTGTTGGAGTTGCCCTGATGTATTGTTTGCACATGATTTTCCGTCTCCCTTGCTAGATTTTTATGCTTGTACCTTAGAGAACATTCCCTGTAGCTTTCTCTTCTTTGGTATCGATCGACACTTCTAGTTCTCTCCTTTTGCTCATCATAGTTTGACCGATCATATCGAGTTCTATAGTTACCTCCTCGATCTCGCAAGTATCTATCTAGCTTACCCCGACGTATAACAATTTCTATGGCATTTTAATTGAAAGTAAGTGTCGGTGTCATGTCCCATCACACGATGATAACAATAATACTTTGATTGATCTCTTCTGTCGTTCCCGGTTCTTATTGGCTTAGGAGCTTCAAGGCCGACATCTTTTAACTCCACATTCATGATTTCATGCAGCATTTAGGGGAGTATAATAGTCATCACTTTTTGTTCTGATTTTGCAAGTCGCCTTTTTATCTAACTTAGGCGGCTTATCATTTTTTGTTTGTACTGTCACTTTTTGGACGTTTTGATTTCTAAACAACTTTAACTTTTCTGCTTCTAAGAAATTTTCATCATAATTGATGTATTTTTCTTCCTTTTTTTAGAAACTCATCTAGAGTACCTAGTGGAGTTTTTGAGAGGGATACAAAGAAAATAGATCCTTCCTTCACACCATCCTTTCCCAGCATCAGCACTACACCAAACTATAGGTTACCTGTAGCTCTTGCTTCCTTGTTGAACAATGAATGTATTCTCTCGATGACTCTTTGAGTCCCTACCGTATATATCAGTCTTCATTTTCAGCCTTTCTTTGTTGGTTGCAAAGGCAGGTCTAAATTTCTCCCTCAAATCAAGCCACAAGTCGATGGATCTTGGTGGCAAAGACTGAAACCATTTCAATACAATGGACTTTAGTGATAGTGGAAACGTGTGACACATTATCGCATCAGAAGTTCCTTTGTACGACAATGTAGACTCGAACGCAGATAAATAATCGTTCGGATTAGTAGATCCATTGTACAAATCCACTGTCGGAAGTTGCCATAATTGTTTTGGAACCTAAATTTTTATTAAGCGCTTGGAGAATGGCATATTGAAAGGAATGATTTCATCATAATCCACTTCTCCTTCTACTTTCGTGATGACAGTGATTGGAGACTCTATTTTCCTAGACTTCAATGGAATTTGTGATTTCAACTTGCTCATCTTATTTTTGCTATGCTTTTTCTTTGCCTTCGAATCTACTTCATATTTGATAGCTTTCAAATGTTTGTTCTACATATCTTCTTTTCCCGTTCACAAATCTGCAATCAATTTGTGTTGCTCCTTGACCACTATCTTTTATTGTCTGAGCATTTCCATCAACTCATCCAATTGCAGATTTTTGAATGCTACATTCTCTTCCATCGTTGGAGAGGTCGTGGCTTTAGTCATTGGAGATGAGCATGTTGTTGCTAAAGCTTTTATCCTAGAGAATCAATGTTTCCCATAGACGACACCATTGTTATGGTGTAGGACACGGAATGAAATTTTGGTTCGAGTAGCGTAAGAGAGGTTGAGAGAAATAATAGAGAGATAATGAATTTTAGAGTACTCGTGGTAACAAATTTTGTTCAGAGATTCCCCCGCCATATGTTTATAGTGTACATATTTATAGTGTTTTCCTCTATGGAATTATTGTCCACATGGCTTGTTACAAGTATTTTGCGTTAAGTATCCTATTTGAAGGGTTACATCGGATATATCTAAGTTTGGCTTGCCACTAAGGCATTTATTGCTTAAGTCAGTCCTTTGGTCCAGTGGTCAACTTATAATCTTTTATTCGTCCTTCTCATGATTATGTTTTTGTGCCATGTGTCTGTGACAAGTGAAGTTGATATTTATCACAGAACAGTTGCCCCTAAGTAGATATTGTCTCGAAGAGGCAATGTTGGCTCAACATGTGTGGCATTGATATTTACCTCAAAATAGTTGCCCCCGAGTCAATATTGTCTCGAAAAGGCAACGTCGGCTTAACATGCATGAAGTTGATATTTACCCTGGAACAATATACATGACTTGGAAAGTCACAATCAATAAATCTAGGGGGTTGAGAAACATAGACTTCCTCTTTTATGTATCCATTCAAAAAAGCACTTTCAACGTCCATTTGGAAAAGCTCAAAATCCATTAGGAAACAAAAGCTTGAAGAAGCCTTATGGCCTCAAGTCTTTCAACAAGGGCATAAATCTCATCATAATCAATTTTGTTTCTAAAACTAGTTTCTAAAACCTCAAGCCTTTGGCTACTAAACGGACTTTGTTTTTGGTTATAAAACCAGTTTCATCAGTTTTGTTTCTAAAAACCCATTTAGTTCCAATTACTTGTTGAGCATTAGTTCTTGGTACAAGATCCCAAACTTCATTTCTTTTAACTTGATTCAACTCTTCTTGCATTGTCAATCTTCAATGTTCATCAAGTAAATCTTCTTCAATAGATTTTGGCTCTACTTGGGATACAATATCTATAAAAAATTATTAAGAGAGCTACGAGTGGTTACCACTTTGTTTATATCACCTATTATGTTGTCAAGTGATAAGTCCCTAGAGGTTCTCCATTCTTTGGGAAGTTCCTTTGTAGATTGTTAACTTGTATAAACATTTTGCTTCTCCAATATCAATGGTCTAGTCTCCTCAAGATTGCTAGATCCTTTAAGATTTCCTGCACAATCATCATCTAGATCTTCCTTTGACTCATGAGTTTTATTCTCATGATTACACATTTCATCAAAAGTAATATGCACAGATTCTTCAATTACTAAACTTCTTCTATTGAAAACTCTATATGATTTGCTAGAAAAGAATATCCTAAAAAGATTGCTTCATTGAATTTTGAATCAAACTTGCCCAAGTTATATTTTCCATTATTCAAAACAAAGCATTTGCTTCCAAAGACCCTTAAGTGTGATATGTTAGGCTTTCTTCCTTTGTAAAGTTCACAAGGTGTGGATTTTAAAATAGGTATTATTAAAATCCTATTGAGAACATAGCAAGTTGTACTTATGGCATCCGTCCAAAAATAATTTGCTAAGTTAGTTTCATTTAACATAGTTCTTGCTAGTTCTTGCAAACACAAATTTTTCCTCTCTGCAGCCCCATTTTGTTGTGAAGTTCTAGTAGCAGAAAAATCACGTGAAATCCCATTTTCTTCACAAAAAGTTTTAAAATCTTCATTTTGGAATTCACCTCTATGATCACTTCTCAAGGTCTTAATTTTCAAATCTTTTTCATTTTGAATAACTTTTGCAAGTTTCTTGAAAGCTTTAAAAGCAACACTTTTTAAAGCAAGAAAAAAAGTCCACGTAAATCTTGAGTAATCATCAACAATGACAAGAGCATAATAGTCAACTCTCAAACTCATAGTTCTAGAGGGGCCAAGCAAGTCCAAGTGTAAAAGTTCCAAAGGTTTAGATGTAGAAACTTACACCTTTTTTATTTAAAAGAGACTTTGACTTGTTTGCCTTTTGGACAAGCATCCCAAAGCTTATCCTTTTGAAATTCTAGTTTGAGAAGTCTTATTACAAGGTCTTTTGCAATGAGTTTATTCAAATGATTCATATGAATATGTGCAAAGCGTCTATGCCAAATCCATGCATCATCATTCTTACTCAACAAGCATTTTGATTCACTTATGAATGCTTTTTCTAGATCTAGCATGTAGATATTATCAAGTCTATTTCCTTTCAACTTCATGTCATTTAAAGGATTAAAAATCATGCAAAAACTTGAAGTGAAGGAAATATCAAAGCCTTTATCACACAATTGACTTATACTAAGTAAATTGTGCTTTAGACCTTCCACATATAGAACATTTTCAATACAAGTAGTTTGTGAAGTACCTACATTACCATAACCTAGAATCTTCCCTTTGTTGTTGTAACCATAGGTAACGAATCCTTCTTGTTTTATTGTTAGAGAGACAAACTTTGATTTGTCTCTAGTCATATGCCTTGAGTAGCTGCTATCTAAATACCACATTGATTGTTTGGCTTTAAGACATACCTACACAACAAATTTAGAGAGAAGATTGAGGTACCCATTGGGTTAGCAGTCTTTTTTTTCTTTGGGAATCCATTGTACTTCTCGCTTCGGACACCATGTCTTTTTATGAAACATGATGAAGAGCTATGACCTTTATAGATGCAATAGTGACATGAAATAAAAGATGAGGTGGAGGGTGTAGAGAAGTTAAAGAAGTTCTTATAAGCTTTTTGTTTTCTCTCTAAATCATACCCAAGTCCAGTCTTACCCATGAAACAATTTTGAGAAGTCAACAAGGCATCTAAGTTTGCTCTTCCACTTGTGAACTTTGCAAGTGTCTTTTCAAGATAATCAATTTTGCATTGAAGATACTTTAAATTTTCACAATTTGAGCTAGAAGAAATATTACTTGATTTAAATTTTCAAATGGAATCCTCAATAGATTTTTCTAAATCCACTTTTTCTTTTCTCAAATCATGGACTTCCTTTTGTTAAATAGTAAATTTCTCAATATGCCATCAAACTTGGCCTTTTAGAGTTTTGTTCACAAAGGTAAGTCTCTGTGTCTCTTTATGTAACTCTTTGAATGCATCTAGTAGATTGTCATAGTTTGTATTAGATTCAAATATTCACTTATGTTGCTTTTGGTCTCATCCTTATCAATATCAGCCATGAGACATAGATTTGCTTCTTCCTCCTCACTTGAATCACTAGAGGAACTTGCACCATCATCACCCCAACCTATATATGTCCTTCTCCTCTTAAATGGCTTCTTTTGCTTCTTATTACCTCCTTGTTGTTTCTTAAGGTAGGTTGGACAATTTGCTTTTATATGACCTTGCTTCCCAAACTCAAATCATGTGTAGGTTGTGGGAATTGAGTCATTTTTCTTTATGCTCTTCTTTTGAAAGTTCCCTTTGTCTCTTTCTTTCTTCTTCATGAACTTGGAGAACATCTTAACAAGAAAATTTAGATTTTCACTATCTGAATTTTTTGAAAGGTCTTTATCACTAGCTTTATGGTGTGAAGTGCTTGTCTTTAAGATTAATCCCTTCTTCATCTTCTCAACTTCTTCTTCATCCTTTAGTCTCCCAAGCTCAAACTCATACTCCCTTAGCTTGCCAAAAAGTGTAGCTACCGTCATGGTTGTTAAATCCTTCGATTTCGATATAATTCTACTTTAGGTTGCCAAGTTCTATTGAGACTTTTCAAAACTTTGACATTGAAATCCTCCTTTTCAAAAATCTTTCCAAGAGCCAACAAATGGTTCACCATATGTGTAAAACCCTTCTACACATCTAAAATGCTTTCTCTTGACAACATTCTAAACATTTCATATTCTTGAATGAGACTGTTCTTTCTTGTCCTCTTGACCTCTGTAGTTCCTTCATGAGTTACTTCCAAGATTTCCCAAATTTCTTTAGCATCCACACATTGAGAAGCACAATAAAACTCATCAAAGGTTAAAGGGGAGGTAAAAATGTTTTTAGCTTTAACTTTAAATTGAGCACACTTATTTTCTTCTGGTATCCAAGAATTAAGGTCTTTTTGTACCTCTTTTCCATGAACAATAACCTTAGGAATGTAAGGACCATTTACAACGGCATCTCATACTCCTTTATCAACAAATTCAAGGAAAACTTGCATACGTAATTTCCAAAATGGATAGTTTTCTCTAGTAAAATGAGGGGGTCGGTTTATTGAAACACATTTCGTGAAGATTGGATAATTTCCAGCCATTATAAGGATCTTTTTCAAGAATTGTTTGAATGATTAACAAAAAAATCTTTGATCACCAATTGTTACAAATAATGACACACAAAAACATAAACCAAGAGAGGGAGGTGAATTGGTTTCAAACCGATTTTAAACTCAAATTAAAACTTTTCGTAAATAGCTTCCTTTAATCCAATTGAAACAAGAAATTCAGATGTGTTGTAAATACCCTTTGATTTCTTAATCACAATTAAACAATTACACAATGATACAAATAAAAATTGAGAAACTTAAGCAAGAAGCAACACAAGAGTTGAAGGATTAGAGAAAATATTCAAACACAATTTATGCTGGTTTGATTTCTAAGAAATCTACATCTAGTTGATCCATAGTAACCCACTAGGATCATTCCACTATAGTCTTTGAGTTACAACCAAACTCACAAGCAAAAGCACTCACAAATGCACTAACCCTTGAAAACCTATCAAGAATTAAAACCTATATGTAGAAAACACACTACATGAACATCATTGAGTAACCCACTCAATGAAACAAAAAGCAAAACACAAATTAAGGAAAGATTTCACATGACAAGTGAAAAATGTGAAAGTTTGAAAACACTTCCTATGTAGTATTAACTTCTTTTCATGATAAAATGCATAAATCCATTAATTCCATGTAAAAAAAAAACAAGTTTCCAATCAAAGGATCAAAGTGGTAATGACACTCAGAGCTTCTAAAGCTCTCTCGATGAAAATTACAATGAAAAATATGAGAGAATGGTCTCACACACAAGTTCCTTTGAAAAAATCATTTTATAGCCTCAGAACAGAAATAGTCAATTAGGTCATAGAGATAGTCAACTATATTGTTCTTTGCACAATTTGGGTTTCCTGATGAACAAATAATCTATTATATTCCCATATAGGGTATGTTCGGCAAGCATTTTATCTAGCTTCTTTCTTTACTAACTGAAAAGTGTGTTTGATTGTTTGGTAAACAAATTTTTTAATAGCTTCTAGTGTTTTTTGAAATATTACTTGAAATAAAATTTTTTAAAACGCAAGCTTTTAGCTTCTAGCTTTCTATATTTTCTTCCATTTTTATCCTCAATATATTTATCCAATTTTCTAGTTACCCTTTTTTTTAATTAATTATGATTTTTTTTATTTTTATGTCATTTTACATTTTTCAACTATCCAATAACTGGTTTTATCGAACACTTATAATGTAATATGCTAGTTTTTCAACTTCCAGCTAGCTTTTCAGATGGTTTTGTCAAACATAGCCATAGTCAACTATTTGCGAAAGCGAAAAACTCTTCTAACCCAAATAATCGATTAGACACTAAATATAGTCAACTATTTACCCACCTATCTCAATTATGAGATACAGGGATCACGATGCAATAGCATATAGTCAATTATATTGATGCGGAATTAAATCAATGCAATGCTAATCAATTAGAGCATGCTAATTTACATATCCTAGTCTAGGATGCATGTATGCATGACTTCACACACAATCAAGCATTAAAGCAATAACAATCATCCTAATGATCAAGACTAGTGTTTCAATTACAACTCATCATTAACAACATAAAGAAAATACATAGTGACATCTTCATGTTTACATTTAAAATGGAGAAAATTCTCAATTTATTCAAATTTAACTTGGTGGTTCCCCATTGCACGACTTCCTATTGCGAAACATGGTAAAAAGCACAAGTAACAGAGCATAAATCCTAAATAACCCTGATAATCCTAAATCCTGATGTTATATTGAATCTATCTTATTAAGATAAGATCCTTTCATCCAATTAATAAATGCTAAATATCTTCAAACATCATCAACTTGTATAAAGTGGTCCATTTTGGTGCAGCATCTAGTCCACGTTGTTCTGAACTTTTCTTGATCTCCACTATTAGGCCTTGCAATGCTTGTTTTATCATCTTGATCTTGGACCTAGTCATGAAACCTCCATTGTCAATGTCTTGTTGGATATCTATCATTTTCTCCCTCTTCAAAAGGATTTGTTCCCAAATCAAGCCCATAAGCTACTTCAAATAAAAATGGATCAACCACATTAATAAGTTCATGAAGCATGGCCCTTGCTCCGTGAAGTAAGGCCTACTTCATTATTTTAGGAAAAAAAATACTTCAATTTTAAAAGTCATATGACTCCTAAACTTTCAAAATAACTTTATTATACCTTCAAACAAATATAGGATAAATTAATCACGTTAATTCTACCTAAAAAGAAAACCAACATATCAACACATGACACTCATCAATTATCATAGTAAATCATAGGCCCATGCAGTCATTCTAAAACACATCAATGCGTCTCAATTTACTCCTATTACATTCTTATCTTAAAAGATTAAACAAAATTTTAATATAAAGATATTATCTTTAAATTTAAATAATATCATAAAGATCAAAATTGAAATTTTGAATTATTCTCTAAAAAATCTTTACATTGATGTGTAAAAATTTTAGTGCAATAATTATAACTTAAGGGGTGTATTAGATTAGGATTTAAAGAAAATATTTTAGCATAAAAAAATCTTGTGAATTATAAAGATTATATAGGAATATTATGACTTATAAGTTTTTTTTTACAAGACTTTTATGATAGTTTGGATTTTAATGGATTTATATCATAAGAATTTAAAGGATTTGAACAAAATTTATAGATTTATAAGATTTAAAAGGATTCTTTGAATTTTTTAAAAACACATTCAAAATTACAAGAGTTGGTAAAAAGAAAAAAGAAATGATGACGTTTGGATAAAAAAAAGTAAAACCAATATAATTTTTTTAATCTTTTAATAGCTATATTGATTTTAGCTTTATGTTCTCCTATACTAACCTTTCTTGGAATAACGTCTTCTCATTCTCACTTTTGGATTAGAATAATAGACTTAAAATTATATGTAGATTTTTTGATTTTTTTTAATTACTACAATTATTTCATGATAAATCTAATGACATGTTTAAATGTGGTGCAATAATAAACATATACTAGAAGAGAGTATAAGGGTGGAAAATTGGTAGGAGGAATACTGAGCTATATGGATGACGAAATTAAGGGTGACAATCACGAAAACATTGTATCAAGCAAGTGATGAGCATAAGGAAAGCATGGTTAGTCTTATATATATTGTTGATAATATATATTGTTTGCAGGTTGTTATTTTTGTCTGTATGTGTTGTGGTTTGGGTCCAGGGGTGTTTGACCCTCGACAAATTGTTTGTTATGTCTGGTTAGATAGCCATAATTACAACCATTATGTTGTCTGATTATTTTGTGTTACAAGTGGTTTTACTGCTTAAGGGGACACAATTGTTCCCTGAGAGTAGTACGTAGGCCCAAGCCTCGTCTCTTTTTCTTGTTTGTTTGTTTGTTTGTTTGTACGCGTCTATTGATGCACGTGGCATGAGGGCTACGCACATGATGCAGTGGCAACAATCAAGAGGATTGGATAAAGATTGAGGAACCATAGGTTTTATTTCCTTTTGTTAGAAGGTGGCCTTGCATTGAGGAAGTGGATGATGGACAGAGATACACTGGGGTATAGTGGGCGGAGAGGTTCGAAAAACCTAGGGGAATTAGCGAGTGATGACTATCGAACATTTGGTGCACTCATTTAGTGCGGGTAACTCACAGGCCTCACTTTGCCAATCCTAATGGGCTTCGAGACTATGCTTTTTGAGTTGGGAGACGAGGGGTTGGTGTACAATGTATCTGTATGTAGCGATTGCTCCCGACTGTTATCCATATGATTTTGTAAGACAATCAAGACCTAGGAGCATTGGTGGCAGTGATTAGGCCCAATGGTGAATAAAGTGTGATAGTTACGTGCTTAGGATGCGAAAGTTTTGTTTGTTTAGACAACCACACGCAGTGGTTACATAGATTATGCATTTTAATTTTGTTTTACTATTGTCTTTTGTTTGTGGCGTTCGAGGAGCAGAGGACTCACCCCTACAACCAACAACTTTTAGGTATTGATGATGTCGAGTACACTGAGGCGTCAACGGGCTCGATGTAGCTCACAAAGAGAATGGGTATGGCCCTACACCATAACGCGGACTACACGTTACACCTGCCATACTCGAGTCCACGTAGTGCTAGCTGATAGACCGGATACAGCATGCATCGAGTACACTGAGTGGAGGTTATAGAGAACCAAGGTGACCATTCATACATGTTGTCCAAGGAGATGGAGGAGTACCAAGAACTACTAAAGCAATTGGAACTGACGTCTGAGGAGGAGAGTGACGATTCTTCCGAGGACACGTCTTAGTTAGTTCTATACTTCTAGTGAGATAAGTGGTCTGCTTTGCTCCTAGTTTCTTTATTGTTTTGATGTATTTTGTTTTAGGAGGGATGAAAAATATATTTTGTTTATTATCACACTATTATGGATTGTATTTGTATATTTCTCTGTGACCCTACAAGTTTTATTTTAGTTATGTATGAAAATTGAATTACTCTACATCTCCGTTTATTTTAATTTGATGCAACTATTTAGCATTTTCCGACTATCGTTGTTTGTTTTTTTAAAAAAATAGTATAGGAAGATGTTTTATTATTTATAAGTAACGATAAAAAAAAGTAATGTGTATTTCTAAAATAAATTAAATTAAAGTGTTTTCAAGCAATATTTTCACTTTAAAATTTGAGGCGTTACAGTTGCCACTCTTCGTCACCATCCGCCTCTCCGTCTCTACTAGTGCGGTACTGGTTGGCCTCCACCATTGCATGTTGTTCGTCGTTGCCACTGTGTTCGTCTCTTACTTTCAACCAAGTTTGAAATTTACATATCTTGAACTCTTTTTCTGCCACGCTGATGTTTATTTGATTTTTCAATTCTACATTTAATTTGAGTATAGTAGTTTCTCTTCATTTTTCCACTGTCATAATTCCTGAAAAAACAACTATGTCTTCTCTTCAACCAAATTTGTATATGTTAGGACTATTTTGAACAAGATTTTAACTTCACTGTATAGGTAGGGGAAGAACATTAAGAATAATGATAGGGTAGAATATGTAACGACCCGTCTCGTCGTTACGATATCACCACTCTAAACCACGAAAATTTCAATTTTTAAATGAAAACTCCATTAATTTTCTTATGAAAAATGAAAGTAAATTTCTCGTGATATACATTCACCAAACAATGCACTATATATATATATATATAGTAACTCAATACACATCATCCACATAATGAAAAGTAAATTAGTTCATACATATAATTAAATATGTGATTTACATCCTCAATTCAAAAGTAAATTATAGAATCAGCTACGAAGGAGTTGATTAACAAAAGAATCTCACTTCATGTACTCAACTGTTGTCCAAAATAATCCCAATGTCATGACGTTGGCTTGGCAACTCCACAAAAGAATCCCACTTCACGTACTCAACTATTGTCCTTCTGCTCCCACAAACAAAGGTTTGCAATCATCACAGGTACCAACCACACGGTACAAAAATTGCAAGGGTGAGTCTATTATAAAAGAAATTAACAAAAAAATCAAATAACCATAATTAGTAAGAAAACATTAACAAATACCATAATCATACACAATCATCCATTAATTCAACATACACTCAACAAGTAGTCGTCATCTGTCCATAATTCCAATCAATCATACTCAGTATTATGCATGCACCTGACCTCAACTCTCAAATGTAATGTGACACCATTCATCAAGGAAATAGCCTGAGTGTGTCCACATGACATACTCACTTAGGAAAACTAGGCAGCAAGTGTCGAGGTCACCCTGTCATGCACAGGCAACTCCCTCCCATGGTGATCAGCCTGAGTCTCAAGGGAGTTCCAAACCGAGTGACATGCTCCCAAGTACAAGTATTCCCCCTCATGAGAAACTACAAGTATTTACTGACAAAGTTTGTACTATTTCCATGCAATATGAAGTATGAAACATAAGCACCATCAATGCACTGACCGTGGATAATTAAAGATTCTAAGTCATCCCCCTCCAGAGATGCTCAAAACTCTTTAACCACTCTATTTCTCCCACCAGGAATATCCAACATGGTCACTGCATCCCTGATCGAGGCCGTACCCGAATCAAATAAACATTAAAATGTAGTAACTAGGAAGTGATCCTAGGTCGTTTCCCAACGAGCAGTGACAAGCCAAATGTTCATAATATACTTGCAGTAACAGTAACAGTAACGATGGGGGGGTTGTTTGCTTTTGTAAATTAAACAGCGAATATATGTGAATTAGAAAATATCAGAATTAAAACACGTTGCTTCCCCTTGATTCACAAGCAAGTCTCTTATCCTAGGTTATGAGAGTTTATCCTTTATCAGTTTAACCACTTAATCCAACCCTAAATTAAATTACTAAGCGAAATTCAACATAAGGCATTCATTATGTGATTAAGCATCACATATACCAATTACTCATAAACGATCATTAAGCATGAACGTAAATTAAGCGCAGAGACAATTAATCAAGAACTAAGCATGCATGAATTAAAAGCAACAAATTCAAAGTAATTAGTGAAGAGGAAAAACTAAACAGAATTTAACAGTAATAATAGAACCTCAAAGAGAACTGTGCTTGATCCTCAAGGGAAAACAACGCTGCGGACTTAGCCTTCCATTAATCAAATAGAGAATGAAATTTTATTGATAAAACTAAAAGTCTGAACTGGAATTGAAAAAAAACGAAAATAAAAGAGAAAGAGAAGAGAGACTAAAACTAAAAACGAAAAATAGAAGAGAGAGAGGAGAGAGAGAGAGACTCTCCCGCGAGGGAGAGAGGGGGGGGGGTGGCCCTAAACTAGAACCTTGGTGCTGTTATATAGTTTTTTTCAGCCCCAAAGCTTACAAATATGTTTTAAATCCAAGCCCATAAGTAAAATCAAATCAAATCTAGATAAGATAAGATAAGATAAGATCTAGATGAAATAATATCTAGATGAGATCAAATCTAAATAATATCTAGATAAGATAAGATCTAATTTTATAGAATAAATTAGTCTGCCCTCTTCAAGTCCAAGCCCAATTCTAGATTCAAGCCCAATGCTAGATTCAAGCCCAATGCTTCATTAATTCCTGAAATTAGATTAAAAACATCAAATTGGCTGAATGGGCCCAAATAATAAAACTGCCTAATTAATTGACAATTAAGACCAATCAATAATTAAAATGGTGCAAAAAGGGTTTAGAAAATAGAAGAAAATGATGGCACATCAATCCCCCATGTACATACACATCATACATCATCACAATGACATTTTCAACATCTCATCTCAATGTCATTATCAGCATCAACATCAACATCATCTCAACATCAATGTCATCTCATCTCAATGTCATTCTCAACAACAACAACATTATCTCATATCAACATAATCATAAATAAAAACATAATCTCATATCAATATTATCATAAACACCAACATCGTCTCGTATCAATTATTATCAATATCATCTTTAATAACAACATCATTCTCTATCAACATTATCATAAACATCAATGTCACCTCATATCAATTGATATCATCAATAACAATATCATAAGTAAATCACATTCCACATATACACATATATAGTTCATGCCTGAGATTCACACTCCCTAGGTCTTCAGACAACACAAGTCTAATAAAAACAATAATGTCATTTATCAATAACAGGCGTATCGCATCCCATTAGTAAAAAATAGCATGCAACAGGGACAGGCATACATCCCCATAGTTAGGTTCCCTGACCCCAACTATGGTATCAAAAGCCATAAATTATAATAAACTCCCCACACCTATCGTGAGCTCTCTGTCAGTTTCTCTTTATGTCACTCATAGGCCTCTCTCGTTCACGTTCGTCGGTCCAAATGCAAGGTTCTATATACCAAATCAAAGAAAATTTAGTATAGATTTCAAAAACAAGGTTAATAACAACATTCAGGGTCAATTACCCCTATCAAAACATAAAGGGCTAAGGGGAATTTTGGATTCCACTAAAAGGAGATGTCATTTTGAAATTCTGATAACACCAATGTGACCGGGGTTCAGCAAAGGTCACAAAAATAATATCAATTTTTTATAAAAAGACAACTTTTACAACGTCTCATTTTCAAGGGTTTTTCAAAGGAAGTGTAAAAACACCCTATTACAATACCCAAAACACAAGAAACACTAAGAGAAACTCAAACTAAATAGAAGAAAGGCTTAGAAGTCAAGATTACCTCAGAGAAGCTATGAAAGAAAGGATTTAGGGATTGTTCTCCACCGAATCATTGTGGTGGATTCTGAGGGTTCCACTCCGATTAAAATGTTCCTCTCGATGAGGTGGTTCAGTGGCAAGTAACTATGGCTCGTGATGGCCACCAGTGATCGTGGGTGGTGTTGGAGGAGGTGTTAGGGCTTGGGTGGGTGTTTGGAGAGAAAAAAGAGTGAAAAAATCATGTTTTTCACACTGAAGAACGTAATTATAATCTGCAGATCTCACTTATCGAGCATGTCTTGCTAAGCGAGAGTCCACTTTTGGCGCTAAGCACGAATTTTTGTGCTTAGTGAAATTCCTCTCGGGTTGGGATTTGCACTGAGCATGACAATTCACCCTGAGCGCAATTCCTCTTGCGCTAAGCGTGACAATTTGCACTCAGTGCAATACCCTCTCGAGTTGGAATTGCACTTAGCGCGCTAAGAGAGATGTTAGAATTTTTATTTTGCACATCCCAACGGTCAAATGGTGGAGACATGTGTTAGGAACATATATTCAAAATTTGAAGACGATCCAACGGTTAACCAGTATAGGATCACTATTTTACCAGAATAGGTTTAGGTAAAATTTGAAATCTCACAATTTCAACTTAGGTCAATAAAACTCCACATAACTCAACATCCACATCAAGAAAATCACACATGACTAATTAAAACCATACCTCAACTCATTTAAGTCAATCATATAATCAAATAACACGATAAATACAATTAAACATCAATTTTATAGTTAGCAAAATTTCAGGGCGTTATAGAATACAAATGCAGGGTAGTACAAGACACTCCCAAACTACATAGGTAGTTAGTAGTTGTGAATTTAGTTTGAGTGTAGGACTATGTATGACTATCCTAAGCTAATAGACATTTCTTTAGTTGAAGAAGCATGGGCAACAAACATGCCATCTTATGAACTGACAATGCATTTGGTAAGGTGACATTTTTTGTGGTCCTGAAATTTGGAAAGATTTAGATACTTCATACATAATGCAGTTCACAAGGAAGAAAGTAATGTACTCTATGTTTTTAATGGAAATGAGAATTCCCCAATAACTAATATTGTTCCATTCAAATTATAGATAGAACCATTTCAATGGGTTGTGATTGTATGGTGCTCAGTAGACCAGTTAAAGTGATTTGTTATGTGAGTTCAAGAGGTCTTGCATATTTGCATCAGTTGAGCAACCCAATCTTGCTACACCTTTGGCAGTTTTCAATAGTTTCTCATAGCAATGTAAAGCTCAAGTGTTTGGATATTGTTTTGTGTCTAGTTGATGCCATTGCTCTTGTAACATATTCTTGTAAATACCCAAATTGCATACGACTCTACACCATCAAGTTCTGCATCCACTACAAAAAAAAATCATTATTTCCAACGGAATATTTTACATGAGAGGTTATATTGAGAGATTACTGATGGAATATTGAGAGATTATATCCTGCCGGAAAATTTTTACTTACTGATGGACAATTTTTCCACAGAAAGTATAACTTACCAACGGATTTTACCCATGGAATATGTATCCATCAGAAATAAAAATTATACCCAAAATCAAAAGAATCCAACCTTAGCTAGACTCCACCCACGTTTGTGATTTCAGGTAGCTCTGGCACCTTGCCGTTACACTTACTCCACCACCCACGTCGTTGTCATCGTTGTTGTCATCATTGCTCGTGCTTTCTACCTGACATGTGTGTGTGACATCTCATCTCTTAGTCTTTCTTACCCCCCCCCCCCCAATCCCCTTCCATAGTACCCCTCATTCTTTATTATTCTTTCATGAAAGTGGATTTATGCTTAGTTGTTGGCTCACATTGGTTCCTATTCTTAATATATGTTGACTCATGGAACGATGTTAACTGATTTAATGAATGAGAAATGTTTCATCTGATAGTAAGAAGTAAGAGCATGAGAATTCTCTTTGAACAAAATATGAATAATTGCTACTATACGTCCTTCTTTGTAAATCAAAATTCAAAACTTCAATTTTCACAGACGAGGTGGAGACTGAACTTAGCCTTAGTTCACTGTGAGCAATTTTATACAGTCTCATTTGCAAGATCTAATGAAGCTTAGCTTTTAAAGTTATCATAAATTATAAATCAATTTTAGAATATGGCTCCAAACAATTCTCATTACAAATTATTCAAGTAAAGGCTTTATGCCATTCTTCTAGCCCTCTTCTTGAATTAATGTTATGCTAATTAACCAGCAACTGTTCTTCCTTTACAAACAACAATCCAAATAAAAGATGGGGAAAATGGGGATGATTCATTTTGAATCAAAGATGACATAGCAGTCAGGTGTCTTCCAATATCTTTTTTGTTTCAATCGCAAGTCACAAAATATTTTTCACTTGCAATAAGGGAATAATAGAACAGCTCTGGAAAAAAATTGATAAATCCTAAAATTACAGAATTCTGTAGGAGTTGAAAAGTGGCATATTACATTAGGGGTGCATCAGCAAAGACCTCAGCCAGCATACCATCTTAACTACCTTCCATGGCAAGCAGTTCTACTTCCTTCTCTTCCTCATTGGAAAAGTCTCGTCTTTCAAGCTTGGCATGAGTTGCAATATACACCATTTTCTGAGCTAGTTCCAAATTTCAATTTTTAAGTTGCATGGTTCTCTGTGTTGCCATGTAATCCTTTATTCCTAATTAGTTCTGCTAGTCTAATACTATTTTCAAAATCTAAATGTTAAAGATAATGAAAACAAGTGTGAATATTTGTCTTTTCTAGTAAACTTCTTGGTTTTTGCTTAATTTCAGAAAGTATGTGTGCAACTTGCTATCTTGTTTGTGTGTGTATAAGCTATGTTAAAATGATTTTAACCAAAGGATATCTACTAACTTATTTACCTATTTCCATGTGTATTACAGCAACATAGCTTCTATGAGCTAATTGTGAACAAAGCTAGAGGCAAAAGTGGTCTAGTATGTTTCTTTTATTTATTTATTTTACATTTCTCTATTGGAAGGTGCATGTTTTGTTGTTAAATGATGCCATCAACACTCAATTTATTAATGCTTAGGGGGAAAGCATAGTTAGGATTTAGGTCCCTCCAAATTTTTCTGCATGATTACTCATTTGTACTTCATTTTTCCAAAATAATGTCCCCCTGCCCCAATTAATGTGTTTGTTCTTTTTTACTCCTGTGAGAAAATTTTGTAAATTTGTTTGACCTTTTCATTTCATTAGTTGTTACTTCCCATTCTTCCTTTTATGCCAACGATTTGGCATATGTAGTTGATATAGAATACAATAATATAAAGCAATTGAAGTTGTTAACTCATTCTCTATTTTTTATTTCTTGACTTCTTCAAAATACCAACTGTGCGTTGTTGTAACTTTCTAGTATTATGATTTGGTATGTAAAAAATAGATTTTGATGTTTAGTTATTAGCTCTCACTGATTGAGCTTGATTCCCTCTAAACCTCTAGATATGCACCGTTAAATAATTAAGTGTTATATCCAATGGTGTTAAGAAAACTTGTCTACCATGCCTGACATTACAACCTTGTGCACCTTAGAACCCCTCCACAGTTCATAACTTAGCAGTTTACTCGTAGTTTGAGACTCTTGAAACATTGGACCCCTTGTCTTGGCCTTAAAACATTGGTTTGATATTTTTTATTATCATACTATTGGTATTGATGATTTTGTTGATGATTAATTTTATTATATGCTTATCATATGAATGTGCAGGCCAATTAGAAGAGAAGGGTTTCATTGCAACTGTTAACCTCTATCCTCCATTCAGGTTTCACTCCAATATATTCCTCCTCTCTGTTTCTATGAGAAGATATAATAATATATTCTGATTTTATATAGTTGTTATATCTATTAGATTTATCTTTAGCCATATCTTTAGCTTATATATCTTTAGCTTGTAATCTTGTATATAAGCAAATGGTGCTTAATGAATTATTCGAGGAAACAATTTCTTTCATGGTATCAGATTGCTTAGGGAAAGATTTTTGAACCTTCCTCAGCCTTCCGCACACATGCCATAGCATCGTTCAGCCCCTTTCTTCTTCTTCTCCCCTTCTTCTCCATCACCATGCCTGACTCAAAATCTACCTTTCACCCTACTCTTGTTGTATCCAACATAAAAAATCATGTCCCAATCATTCTTGAGATGGAAAATGTCCAATACGCGACATGGGCTGAACTTTTCAAAATTCACGCACGATCCCATAGGGTAATTGATCATATAATTCCTTCATGGGATGGCAAGCAAAAGATTCCACCAACGGAGGAGGAGACAGAACTCTGGTTGACACTAGACGCCACTGTTCTACAATGGATTTATGCCACCATTTCTCATGATCTTTTACATACTATTCTTAAACCCGACACCACGGCAATGGAGGCTTGGAATAGGTTGCGTGATATATTCCAAGATAACAAACACTCTCGTGCCATTACACTTGAGTATGATTTCACCCACACAACCATGGAGGCCTTTTCAAGTGTCTCTGCTTACTGTCAACATCTCAAGTCACTGTCGGATCAACTCAAGAACGTCGAATTTCCGGTCGATAACAGTAGGTTGTGTTAGACAAGCGGCCTCAGATATCTTAAGAAGGGGGGGTTGAATTAAGATATTCCAAACTACTTGCCCTAATTAAAATTCTATTTCACCTTTTTTTTTCAAGTTATGAATTCCCTTAATGACAATCTTCTTAAATATTAATTCAAATAACACAATTTGAATATGAATATAAAGCAATAATAAATAAAGGAGATTAAGGGAAGAGAAAATGCAAACTCAGTTTTATACTGGTTCGGCCACACCCTTGTGCCTACGTCCAGTCCCCAAGCAACCCGCTTGAGAGTTCCACTATCTTGTAAATTCCTTTTACAAGTTCTAAACACACAAGGACAATCCTTCCTTTGTGTTTAGAATTCCTTTACAACAAGAGACCCACAGTCTCTTAATTCCTTAGAGAATGAGTAGAAGAAGAACAATGAATCTCTTTAGAAAGAGATAGATTTTTACAGATTGAGCGCTCAAATAATTCCTTAATGAATTGCAATTGAATTGGCCAAGGAATTCTTAAGAGGATAAAATGAATTTGCTCTCTGAGAGGATAAATACTTTTTGTTCTCAAAAACTCTGTCAAAATCGTGTCTCAAGTCACACATATATAGGCCTTATGAAAGCCATTCAATAACCACATGAAAGGATGTGACTGATGAGAATGTTTTCTGAAAAACTCCTCTGGTAATCGATTACAATAAGTGTGTAATCGATTACACTCTTTAAAATTTGAATTAAAACGTTTAGAAACTGCTGGTAATCGATTACCATATATGTGTAATCGATTACACAGTGCAAATTTTGAATTCAAATTTTAATAGCTGTTGTAAATCAGATTTGGCCACTGGTAATCGATTACATCCTCTGGTAATCGATTACCAGAGAGTAAATTTGTTGAAAAACACTTTTTAGCTTAAAATTCTTGGCCAAACCTTTTGCTAATCCAATTGGAATTCCCTTCCATTTTAATATCCTTTCTAAGACTCTATAGACTGTCTTGATCATCCATCTTGATTAACTCTAATTGCTTTGTCTTGAGTAAATCTTTGAGAAGCATATGATTCATGTAATCCTTTGGTATCATCAAAACTTTCAGCTTGATCCTTTGTCTACAATCTCCCCCTTTTTGATGATGACAATACCTGAAATCAAGACAAGCTATATACAAGATGATAGCACGTTCACACAACCCTTACTCCCCCTATCTTTTGGCATGTATGCCTAACTTTTCTTAACGATAAATTTCTAAATTTCTAATTGATTTCTAACCCATGTTCTCTCCCAAGTTCTCTCCCCCTTTGGCAACATCAAAAAGAACTAGAGCAAGGCAATCAATAGCCAAACATTAACACAATAAATATCCAAACAAAGCCAACCATGTAACCAAAATAAAACCATACATGTGCATAATCAACAAAAGCAATGTCTAGAAATATAATTATAGTGCAAGACTACGATAACTAGAGCAATAAAAAGCCAAATACACGGCGTTAAAACAGAGTACTAATAATACTTAACCACTAATAATACTTAGTCTTAATAATAACTTATAAGCTAAGAGGATGATGGAGGCGGTGGTGGTGGATCAAAGCAAGTACGGATGAAGGAGACATCTTCTTCAACTTTGGTGATCCTTGATTCCATGGCATCAAACCGCATGTCGACTTGCAATTCCCTATTATCAAACTTGTCACCAACAAAAGTTTGAAGACCATCGAACTTTTCCAAAAGCTTTCGAAGAAGAGAGGAATTATCTTCAACTGGTTGGTTGCCTTCATCAACAGTGGGTGGAGCACCCTTTTTGACCCAAGAGCCATCATGCTCTTTGCGGTAACCAAAAGACGCAATCACAGCAACAACAATTAAAAAGGATCTCTTGATTGGAACGTAAGGTTCAGAATCAAGAGGAATTTGAAAATGGCGGAAAAAGAGAGTGACAAGCTGTGGATATGGTAGTGGAGCATTTAATCGCAATGCCTTATGCATGCGATATCTGACTAAGTGTGCCCAGTCAAGTTGACGCCCTGTATGAAAGGCCCACATGATAATTAGATCTTCCTCAGAAACCTGGGCAAGGTTGGAAGACCGTGGAAGCAAAATACGCACAATTAAATAGTGAAGGATGCGGCTTTCAAAAGCCAATGACCCGGCAAGAAGACGTCCGGTCATATCCGCATTGTTGGTGCAAACCAACTGGCGGGCATCATGGGCAGAGAAATCAAATTTCCAGTCGTCATTCAGTGTACCTTCAAATGGTACACCGTCACTGGGTAATTTGGTTAAGTCATGGAAAAGGGACTGGTCAATGACCATTTTTATCCCAAAAATTTCAGAAATCAGAGTGTTGTCCTGAATTTCAAGATTACAATAAAAAGCTTTAACCAATTCAGGATAGATAGGCAATTGTAATGACATAAAAGGTAGAAGACCTAAGTTCTGAAAGGCTTGAATGCAATCAAAGGTTTCAACAGAAAAGAATTCCATATCAATAAACTTAGGGTCGATAATGAAACGAGATGAGAAAAGATTGGAGTACCGTTTCTGCTGTTCATCGGAAGAAAACACTGGGGAAGAGGAAAATGATGCTGGAATTGGTGCTGTGGATGTGCTAGTGGCTCCGGAACGATGAGCTCTTGAAGCCGAAGCGGAGGCGGAAGAACCCTTTCGTTTCTTTGATGATTCTGCCATTTGAAGGAGTTTTTGTAGATTTTAATCGGTGAAATCAAAAGAGAAATGAAAAAGAAGAAGATCGCAATTTACGGGAGTTGATTTAATGGAGAAATGAGTGAGATACGAAGATTTGGAGGTTTGGGAATGGAGGAACGTCGTGAGAGAAAAGGGGCTGCTTAGGGATTTCTGGAAAATGTGATATTTATAGAGCAGGACGCGTGGTAATCGATTACAAGTAATGGTAATCAATTACAGGAGGAGGCAGCCTACTGGTAATCGATTACATGAATACTGTAATCGATTACAGGCTATCTGTTCTAGTGTAATCGATTACAGTATTCATGTAATCGATTACCAGAACAAAGAATAGCCTTTTTCTAAAAGAAAAACTTATTTCTAAGTCTAAAAACTTATACTATCTTAATAATTAATTATACTAACAAAAAGTAAATTAAATTAAACAACACAAGCGTTATACTCAATCAAAACACAATCAATCATTCATAAAAAACAAGAATTCAAACAAGATCAAACAAACAAAATAATCTATACACAATAAATAAGAGTAAATCAACCAATCATTCAATCAATCATCCAATCAATTCCTATTTTTCTAAATCTCTTACGTCTAAGAGACCTAACTCTCTTCTAATAGAGAAGAACACTTCCTTGGGGAGAGGTTTTGTGAAAATATCAGCAAGTTGATTCTTAGTATCAACAAACTCTAATACACAATCTCCCTTTAGGACATGATCTCTAAGAAAGTGGTGTCTAATCTCTATATGTTTAGTTCTAGAGTGTTGAACTGGGTTTTTGGATAGATTTATGGCACTAGTATTATCACACTTAATAGGTATACGATCAATAATGATGCCATAGTCAGATAATTGTTGCTTCATCCATAAAATTTGTGCACAACAACTACCGGCAAAGATATACTCCGCTTCAGCGGTAGATAAAGCAACACTGTTTTGTTTCTTACTATGCCATGAGACAAGAGCCGATCCAATGAATTGACAAGTTCCACTTGTACTTTTCTATCAGTTTTAGATCCGGCAAAATCAGAATCAGAATATCCTATTAAGTTACATGTTGAATTCTTAGGATACCATAATCCTAAATTGATTGTTCCTAATAGATATCTCATGATTCTCTTTACTGCACTTAAATGTGATTGTTTGGGGTTGGATTGAAACCTAGCGCACATACATACACTAAACATAATATCAGGTCTACTAGCAGATAAATAAAGAAAAGATCCGATCATACCTCGATATTGTTTTATGTCTATAGACTGACCAGATTCATCTTTATCTAAGTAACAATTAGTGCTCATCGGTGTAGACATGTGTTTTGCACTATCCATCCCAAATCTTTTGATCAATTCCTTGCAGTACTTGGATTGATTGATGAATATACCTTCTTGAGTTTGCTTGATTTGTAATCCCAGAAAGTACTTTAGTTCTCCCATCATTGACATTTCAAATTCACTTTGCATATCAAGGGAAAACTCCTTGCACAATGAGTCGTTAGTGGATCCAAAAATTATATCATCAACATATATTTGAACCAATAAAATATCATTATGCCTTCTCTTTATGAACAATGTGGTATCCACTTTACCTCTGGAGAAATCTTTTTCTAAAAGAAAATTGCTTAAGCGTTCATACCACGCCCTAGGGGCTTGTTTCAAACCATAAAGAGCCTTTTGTAATTTATAAACATGGTTTGGTTTATCAGGAATTTCAAAACCAGGGGGTTGTTCAACATATACCTCTTCTTGAATTAAGCCATTTAGAAAGGCACTCTTAACATCCATTTGATAAAGTTTAAAATCCATTATGGATGCATATGCCAATAGCATTCTAATGGCTTCTAATCTTGCAACAGGAGCATATGTTTCTTCATAGTCTATTCCTTCTTCTTGATTATATCCTTTTGCTACTAACCTGGCTTTATTTCTAATAATTATACCATGTTCATCTAATTTATTTCTAAAAACCCATTTTGTTCCTATGATAGGATAATTTTCAGGTTTTTCTACTAATTTCCACACATTATTTCTTTCAAATTGGTTTAGTTCTTCTTGCATGGCAATGATCCAGTTATCATCTACTATGGCTTCTTTTATATTTTTAGGTTCAATCATAGATACAAAAGCCATATTATTGCATAAATCTTTAAGAGAATGTCTAGTTGTTACCCCTTTTGAGATATCACCAATAATGTTGTCGAGGGGATGATCTCTTGAAGCTTTCCATTCTCTTGGGAGTTCATCATTGGATTTGAATTCTTCTAGAGGATCTTCATTGTTTCCTTTGTCATTTCTTTTGGAATCTTGTTCATGAATGTTCATATGTTCTAAAGAATCTGCAATGTCATCTAGCATATTCTTTCTTGACAATATAGCATTCGATTCATCAAAGGTAACATGAATGGATTTCTCTATATTCATAGTTCTTTTATTATATATCCTATATGCTTTGCTTTGTAATGAATATCCAAGAAAAATACCTTCATCAGATTTTGCATCAAATTTTCCTAGATTATCTTTACCATTATTAAGCACAAAGCACTTGCAACCAAAAACATGCAGATGAGAAATATTAGGTTTTCTACCATTATACAACTCATATGGGGTTTTCTTTAAAATGGGTCTTATCAAGGCCCTATTCATGATGTAACATGCAGTATTGACAGCTTCAGCCCTGTCATACCCTAATTTCGTCCGGGGACTTTTGCTCGATGACGTGCGACCATTCTTTGGTCCTCGTGAGGTGCTTGGCACCCATCATTAGGCAATTTGTGAAATTCCAGGACATGCCGAAAAACCAAAAAGATATTGATGCACAATCCGTAAGTTTCCGTGACACACCGGAAATCAAATGGAAGCATCGTTGCATAATTAAGTGAGGTTCCGTAACATTCCGTAAGTCAAAAAGGGGATGATTATGTAATCCGCAAGGTTCCGTAACATTACGGAAAGAAAACAAGTATCGTTACGAAATTCGTAAGTTTCCGTAACTTTACGAAAAAAGAATCACCAAAAAACAGCAGAGGGGGTGTACTTAGTAAAAATGGGGGTGCAAATAGCACCCAGGCCCATTTGGGCCCTCCAGAAGATTCCTCCAGAAGGCGGTTGCTTCTGGAGGAAGCAACCCTGCTCGCCTGGGCGAGCTGGGCGGCAACCACCTCCCCTATTTTGCTATAAATAGGGGAGGAAGTGAAGAAGAAAGGGGTCCAGCCCCTGAGGCACTTTTCTCTCTTTCGAATTTGCTTGGAAAAATCGTTTCCGTGAAGAAAATCTAAGCCGAGGCGCTTCCGAAACGTTTCCGTAACGTTTTCCGTGAGGAATTTCGCAAAGGTTTCAACCGTTCTTCGACGTTCTTCATTCGTTCTTCATCGTTCTTCGATCTTCAACGGGTAAGTACCTCGAACCAAGCTTTTCGATTCATTCTATGTACCCGTAGTGGTCCACATTGTGTTTCGTGCATTTTTATTCTCGTTTTGTTTACTTTTTATACCCCCTGTTGACGTGCTTAAGCCATTTTACTTAAGTCATTTCTCGCTTAACTTAAAAACAAAATAAATTTCCACCGAACGTTTGAATTGTATTATCCATTAACTTCGGTTAAAATCAATTCCGACCGTTCGGTCGTGCCGTAACCACGTTGGAAATCAAAAAGAGGTAAAAAATAATATAAATATCAAAAAAAACATCTTTTAGTAAAATAAAGCGGAAAATCAATCGGACGTTTTCTCTTTGGGATTTCTCATTCTTGATCGAATTGATTAATAACTAAAGTGAAACTAAGGCTAAAATCAACTCGCCTAGTCAAGCTCGTCCACAAAAATAGGCTTTTGAAGTTCGTCATTTCAATTTTTCACTAAGTAAAATGGATCATTTTTAAGGTCCAACGCCTTAAAATGATCACCTCTTAAAATCAAAAAGAATCACTTGATAAGAAAGAACTACGTAGGTCTGAGTTCCTCATTGAGGATACGTAGGAGCAAAAGCCCCGCTTTTGTCGACCACCCCAAGAGATCGTTAATGGTCCAATGCCTTAACGTTTCTCTCCTTTCAAAAACAAGAGATCGTTAATGGTCCAACGCCTTAACGTTTCTCATCTTTCAAAATCAAAAGACCGTTTAATGGTCCAACACCTTAAATGACCTTTTGTTCAAATAAAAACATATTTTGCAAAAAAGACAAAAACAACTTAACCAAACACTTTGTTCCGAAAGAACTACGTAGGTCTGATTTTCTCATCCCAAATTGAGGAATACGTAGGAGCAAAGGGAAACACCCTTGTCGACCACAAAAAAAGAAAAATATAAAAAGGGTATAAAGGATATAAGAACATAAAAGGGAACATAAAAATCAAAGTCATGTTTGCACATTCGATTAAAGGCTGCCGTCCCTTGGGACGGGCGTGTGGGGTGCTAATACCTTCCCCGTGCGTAAATACAACTCCCGAACCTTTCACTAAAAAGTTCGTAGATCGCGTCTTTTCCGGTTTTTCCGACGTTTTCCTCAAATAAACGTTGGTGGCGACTCCGCGCGTATTCCTTTCGTGGAATACGCATCCCGCGAGTCACGCGTCGCCCTCCCGCCGAAGGGTAGGTTGCGACAGTTGGCGACTCCACTGGGGACTGTTTTTAGAGAGTTAGGCCATTTAATTTTGTGCAATGTTTTACCGTGACTTACCCCTTTGTTGGTTTCCTTCATTTGTCTTATGTTCTTGTGTATATAAACTATTTGTTGCTTTTTTTTGTATGCATGAGGTAAATATTTATTCATTTGATGCACACAAACACTAACACTATTTGCACACACGGTGAGTTGAAAAAGGGCCCTATACCCGGGTTCGTGGGAACATAAGGAGTGGAGGTGAATCCGTGATCATGCTAGGTCTCCGACTTGCTTGATTACAGTGAACCCTCATCTAGAGTTTTTCTCTTTGAAAACATATTGTTGCTAGTAGTCCCTACTGCTGCAGTATGTTCTTCGAAGGGGATGATACCTCTAGAAACCATCAAGAGAGATATGACTACCTTGGGGGTTATCACTAAAAGCCTAGTTAGCTCTCTCCCTTATAGGTCCCTTAAATAGGGGCACGAAGCAAACACGTTGCGTGCCATTTTTCACACTGCCATGCATGAGTATCATATACCCTTTTGCTTATGTTCGGTAAATATTGTCATACTATGTACATCCCCGTATTGTACCTTTCACATGTGCATCATGTGCGGGTTCCGTCTTAATCCCCTCTCTCGGGCGAACCAACGGAGGGTCCGTGTCACCTTCTTAAATACATACGTTGGGCACTTTGCTACCCCAAGACGTTGTATCTAAGAAGGAGACAATTGCCCGAGCTCCCGTATTCATAAATTGCATCCGTGTCATATGCATTCCTTCATGCATTCATCCATTCTACCCATGATAGATGTCAGAGTTTTGATTCGCACTAGATTTTATTTCACTTTAGTAAAACATGGGATCAAGTCAAAAGCCTTCGCTTAAAAAGAGGTTCTATCAAGTCAAAATCAAGAGCTTAGAGGTCACCAGTTTACGAAAGTTGGGGCAATTAATGGGTCAACTTCAACGGCAAGCCTTCCGCAAAGCCTATGGTAAGCATTTGGGACCTAGCTAGGGTAGAAGTCTCCATGGAACCAATTGCCTCCCTCGCCCAGTATTATGATCAGCCGTTGAGGTGCTTCATCTTTGGGGACTTCCTGCTATCACCAATGGTGGAAGAATTTGAAGAGATCCTAGGATGTCCTCTAGGGGGAAGGAAACCATACCTCTTCTCAGGGTTCTACCCCTCATTGGCCAGAATTTCTAAAAAAGTCCAAATCTCGGCGTAGGAATTAGACCGCCAAAGGCAAGTCGAAAATGGGGTGGTCGGAATACCGAGAAAGTATTTGGAGGTAAAAGCAAGAATCTTGGCAGATAAAGGCGAGTGGACCCCATTCATAGATATTCTCACACTGTTGATTTTCGAGGGAGTCCTCTTTTCAAATGTGGATGGGTTGGTGGACCTGGCAGCGATCGACGTTTTTCTCGCCTATCATAACCACAAGGAAAGTCCGGTTGTCGCTATGCTAGCCGACCTATATGACACCTTCGACCGAAGATGTGAAGAAAGCAATGCAAGGATTGTTTGCTGTACTCCAGCTCTCTATGTGGGGCTGGTTTCACACCTTTTTCTCCAAGAAGGTAGGCCCGTCTATCCGCTACAAGGTTACCGCTCGTGCGTCGAAAAAGGAAAGGCGAATTGGGACCAACTCTTGGCTAGCATGGGGGGGCGTCTGTTAATTGGTTCCCTCGCTAGAAGGAAGGAAGAATCAGGATTCTATCTTCATGCGAAGGATGTCCAAATGTTCCCTTGATGGGAACAAGGGGTTGTATTAATTATAATCCCGTTCTCACCATAAGACAGCTTGGCTACCCCATGAGAGGAGCGCCATTAGACGAAAGCATCATGCCTTTCATCGCACGAGGTTTCGGTGACCACAACGCGAGGGTACTCCAAGGAGTTCGCAAGGCATGGGATGCGGCGTGAAGAAAGGACAGAGAGCTTAGGGGAAGCCGTAATGGGATCATCGGCGGCTATCATAAGTGGCTGAGAGTCCGAACACAAGGACTGGATTGGCTCCCAAATCTAAAGACTGTGAGAGACGATGAGGTTAAAGCTTCGGAAGAAAGTGATGAGGTACAAGCCCTAAAGGCAGAGCTTGAAAGAGCCTGGGTAGTCGAAGAGAAGTTCAAGTCCATAGCCATCAAAGTCTGAAAAGAGTATGATGAACTAAGGGATGTCAACATGGCCACCGATGAAGCCTTGGAATGAGAAACCAAGAAGGCCCGAAAGGAAGAACACGACCAAAGCAAAGTTTTGAGGGGCTTTATAGGGCAGCAATAGTGAGCTCAAGCTCCGAAGAGGTGAAAGGAATCATCACGGGTCAAAGGCATGATCTTGAAGGACGAGCTATC